>NW_019396145.1:266874-286338 GCF_000591075.1 Eurytemora carolleeae
ATACCAGTTGCCCCCCATGTTTATTTTAATCCTACCAGTTCCCGCCCCCATGTATATTTTAACCATACCAGTCCCATCATGTATATTTTAACCCTACCAGTTCCCCCCCATTTTATATTTTAACCCTACCAGTTCCCCCCCATGTATATTTTAACCCTACCAGTTTCCCCCCCATGTATATTTTAACCCTACCAGTTCCCATGTTTGGTTTGTCATGAACTGGAAAGATACAAGGCTAAAATGGATTCCAGAAAACTACGAAAATGTTAGGTATGCTTTCATAAAATACTATTGTTGTACAGTAGATAATATTGTTTATGTACCTAGTGTACATAGTTGTACTTATATACTCAAAAAGATTTTATACTTTGCCTACCCTTTGCTGAATGTCTAGTTTAACGCCTGATTGTTTCTGTACCTAGTATTGTACAGTAGGTAATATTGTCTATTTACCTGTATTGTATAGTAGATTATATTGTCTATATACCTGTGTTGTAAAGTAGATTATACTGTCTATATACCTGTGTTGTAAAGTAAATAATATTGTTTATGTACCTAGTGTTCTACAGTAGATAATATTGTATATGTACCTGTATTGTACAGTAGGTAATATTGTCTATTTACCTGTATTGTATAGTAGATTATATTGTCTATATACCTGTGTTGTACAGTAGATAATATTGTCTATTTCTGTATTGTACAGTAGATTATACTGTCTATATACCTGTGTTGTACAGTAGATAATATTGTTTATGTACCTTGTGTTGTACAATAGATAATATTGTTTATGTTCTTAGTGTTGTACACCTGGGTCCGGATAAGGTTTGGAAGCCTGATATAATGGTGTACAACAGCCTTCAGCACTTCGACTATGAGATGACCGACGTGGGTCTGGTCAGCAGTGGTCTGGTAAGTATTCAGTAAATAATGAATCTAAAATAAATGCCGCAATGCTTTCCTGGGGTTGATAAAAAATCATGGCTATAAATTGTTCAACACGCTAAAAAGGAAAAGTTAAATGCTATTAGAAAATTCTGAAACTGTTAACATAATTTCCCTCTATTACATTACATGTCGATTAGACTAACAATGATAAGTCTGAGTGAAAAGATGTACAATTTTGATTTTGATTTTCTCCCATAGTGACCTGCAGATTTATCAGCTGAACTGAATTTAAATTCTTTATTTTAAAAGTTTACACCTTGGATATTGAGCTTAGTCGCTAAAGCTAAAGTTTACCCCTCAGAAGAGATAATTATTAATATTTAGATTTGGTGGGTCCCCCCGGTCAATCTTCATACTAGTTGTGAACTAGACTGGACTTACTGGCCCTGGGACTATCAGGTATAATTTTGGGACTATCAGGTATAATTTAGATACTATCAGGTATAATTTAGGGACTATCAGGTATAATTTAGGGACTATCAGGTATAATTTATGAACTATCAGGTATAGTTTAGGGACCTTTAGATATAAATTAGGGTTCTTTTGATATAATCAGATTGAAATAGAAAACTGTGGAATAAGAAGACGACATTTAAGCAATACTGAATTGCATTTGATGTTGTTACAAAGTAATTAGCTTTAATAGTAAGTTTATAGTTATTAACCACTAATTAAGTGAAATGGGTCTGTTTACACTGCACAGTTGATATGTTTCATGTTCATTGGACTATTAAAGTCATAACTTGAGCTTAAAATTTGACTTCCTATTCCAGAGTTTTCTTTTTATCACTGTAAGGGACTTTAAGGTGTTCTTTGAATCTTCAGGAATACTTAAATAAAGTTACTTTCTTCTGTACTTTCAGAAAAATTTAGGCAAATTTGTAATTTTTTTTTGGAAGGGATTTCTTTGGAATTTTAGCGAATTTCTTGTTCACTAAAACTTTCAAAAATGTACTTTTGGACTTCCCTGCTTAGGGATATAAGATATCCTAGGAGAACAACATGGACATGTGGAATAAGAAGACGACATTATAGCAATACTGAAGTGCAATGTTGTTTCAAAGAAAATAGATTTTTTAGTAAGATAATAAATCACTTATTAAGTAAAGTCACAATTTGAGTCTAAAAGTGGACTTCATATTTCAGAGTTTTCTGGTTCTCTCTGTATGATTCCCAAGGGAGTTGGATTCTGCGCCCCCCTCCCCCTGAAAAATTAATAGAATTTCTGTATACGCCCTTGTACAATACATTTGTTTATGTATAGAAGTGTAGACTGCTGGTTGGTAGCTGGACTAAAACAGGTTGGGAGCTAGATATTACAACCATATCTGGAGCTAATATTAGCAATGTTGATAGGTAATAATAGTAGTGATAACAATAGTAATAACAATATTGATAATAATAATAATAATAATAATAATAATAATAATGATAATGATAAAAATGATTAAAAGAATAATGATAGTAATGATATTAATAAATTAATAAAAATAACAATAATGATAAAATAATAATAATAATAATGATAATAATAATAGTAATAATAATAATAATGATAATAATAATAATAAAACTAATAATAATAATCAGGGATAATTTTGTGCCTGGTGCCTGGGATATTGTATCTGGAATACAGCAAAGAATAGAGATTACTGCATATAAAGATAACTTCGTAGAACTTCAGGTTCAGATAGTTTATAAAGGGAAGATGCGCGAATCCCTGAAACCTTTTTTTATAAAGGGACTGTGCATGTTTGTTGTTATGAATATAGTGAGTTTACTAAAGAAATGGGCACAGGGTTGATTTACAATTCACTGGGATAATTTACAATTTTGATCAGAAATTATAGTTTTATGTAAACAATCAACATATTGTGTATTTGTAAACAGTGTCTCTTATACGTCCCAATATAATGTAATTTGATAGCTTCTCATTATTTTTATTGACCCTTGAGCATTACGTCATGCCGGAGCTATAAACAAAATATTTTCGTTTTACAATCTGAAAATTGATAATATCTTTTCTAGGATTTTATAATTTAGGATAATAAAAGAAATTTGATGACATTTTCTTAAATGCATGTTAATAATATCATTTTGATTCTAGGTTGATTTCGTTCTACAGAGAAGATCGTTTCTTGATAAGAAGGTTGCACTTTTTTATGATTTTTTAAAACTGACAATTATTAAATTTTTGTAATTGTCTTAAACCTTTTCAGGTTGCTGTTCTCCCACTTTTAGGAAAATATTTAAAATCGATTTTTTAATTACAATGGTTTGAAGAATACAATAATTTTGTCGGAAATCCCAAAATGATCTCTAATCTTAAACTCTTGATCTCGATATCCAATGTGGGCACTTTTAAATTTGAGGATAAATTATTTATCTCTAAATTAAAGTTATCCCTGCAGGGTATGATCAAGACGATCGATATCGAAGAGGAAATAAATTAATCTGCATAAAATGGAGATCAATGCTGGATCTCCAGATTCACATTTTATAATGTTTCTCAATTTTAAATATTTCTGATAGTTTCATGTTGTTTGATCCTTTCAGCTTTTTGGATTCATCCCTCTTCAACTGCTAGACTTAGGTTAGTTTAGATTCATCCCTCTTCAACCCCTAGACTTAGGATAGTTTAGATTCATCTCTCTTCAACCCCTAGACTTAGGATAGTTTAGATTCATCTCTCTTCAACCCCTAGACTTAGGATAGTTTAAATTCATCTCTCTTCAATCCCTAGACTTAGGTTAGTTTAGATTCATCTCTCTTCAACCCCTAGACTTAGGTTAGTTTAGATTAATCTCTCTTCACCCCCTAGATTTAGGTTGGTTTAGATTCATCTCTCTTCAACCTCTAGACTTAGGTTAGTTTAGATTCATCTCTCTTCAACCTCTAGACTTAGGATAGTGCAGATTCATCTCTCTTCAACCACTAGACTTAGGTTAGTTTAGATTCATCTCTCTTCAACCCCTAGACTTAGGATAGTTTAGATTCATCCCTCTTCAACCCCTAGACTTAGGATAGTGTAGGTTCATCTCTCTTCAACCTCTAGACTTAGGATAGTTTAGTTTAGATTCATCTTTCTTCAACCTCTAGACTTAGGATAGTTTAGATTCATCTCTGTACAACCCCTAGACTTAGGATAGTTTAGAATCATCTCTTTACAACCCCTAGACTTAGGATAGTTTAGATTCATCTCTCTTCAACCTCTAGACTTAGGATAGTTTAGATTCATCTCTCTACAACCACTAGACTTAGGATAGTTTAGATTCATCTCTCTTCAACCTCTAGACTTAGGATAGTTTAGATTCATCTCTCTTCAACCCCTAGACTTAGGATAGTTTAGATTCATCTCTCTTCAACCTCTAGACTTAGGTTAGTTTAGATTCATCTCTCTTCAACCCCTAGACTTAGGATAGTTTAGATTCATCCCTCTTCAACCCCTAGACTTAGGATAGTTTAGATTCATCTCTCTTCAACCCCTAGTTTAGGTTAGTTTAGATTCATCTTTCTTCAACCTCTAGACTTAGGATAGTTTAGATTCATCTCTCTTCAACCCCTAGACTTAGAATAGTTTAGATTCATCCCTCTTCAACCCCTAGACTTAGGATAGTTTAGATTCATCCCTCTTCAACCAGGATAGTTTAGATTCATCTCTCTACAACCACTAGACTTAGGATAGTTTAGATTCATCTCTCTTCAACCTCTAGACTTAGGTTAGTTTAGATTCATCTCTCTTCAACCCCTAGACTTAGGTTAGTTTAGATTCATCTCTCTTCAACCTCTAGACTTAGTTTAAAACTCGCTTACAGATAAGAAAATTTTGTCAAACTCTGTTTTTCATAAGATTCCAAATATGCTAGTTTTAAGATTTAGATCCCAAATACGAATTTTCTTTTACGTCTTGCCAATTTTCTTTCGAACAGTTTTCATCTTCAATATTTTTACTTTATCTTGTCCATTGTTTCTTTTTGCTGCTCAATTTTATTTTTTGTATTTTTTTCTCAAAGTTTCATTAATTTCCTGTTCAGTATTAAAGATATTTTTAGAACCGTTAAAAAACTTTTTTTTTCATTTATATAATTGTTTTATATGGAATCATGAAAAATACGAAGTTCAAATTATTGTATTTTATTGCTGTCTATAGAAAGAAATAATGAGAACGAGAGAAATACACTAAATTACAGATTAAACGTCGATTTTTTTCATATGTGTTTAATTAGATGAAAAATCTAGAATATTAAAAAAAACACCCAAATTCTTACTTACTGTTTGACATTTGATAATTCTGTAAGCAACAATGGCTACATCCAGAAAAAAGGTCTCCCTTAAACAGTTCAAACAGTATAAAAAATACGTCCTTTTTCTCAATTTTTCTCCATTTTCTCCCAAAAATATTTTTTTCAAATTTTTTAAATTATGGTTTCTGACCATTTGTAATACCTTTAAAGGAACCTAGATATATAAGAAGATCTTGTAGAATACGATTCCAAATTTTATAATACTAAATTCGTCCTCCATGTGATGGAAAAAAATCAAATTGTTTAAATATTGTGTTCGAAATTTGGAAGCTTCAGTTTGAGAGCCTTCTTAAGAGAAAGATTAATAATTCTTTATCAAATGTCATGTAATTATGAGCTCATAAATATTAAATCATCTTTTTGTTGTACATAGTTTTGATTTGGTGAACAGTTGAAAAAATCGACTTTTAAAAATCACCCTGTAGATTGATTTCAAAATGTTTCAGATTGAACCTTGCTGCTGTTGGTGTACTGGTTATAACACTCTTAGCTCACAGGTATACCATATCAAGGACAGGGGGGCAAGACCCCCTTAGAAATAAATATTAAAACTTACTTTTCTAAATATTTATAAAATTAACCTTCCCCCCATATACAGGGTTATTCTCAAAGGATCAGACTTCAGAGACGACTGTACGGAATTTATTTTGTCCGTTTTATTATATTCATTCTTCTCTGCGACTAAAAACTTCTTTTCTTCTTTGCCTAATCATTAAATAAACAATTTAAAGACAACATTTAAGGCAGAAGACTCAATGATTCAATATAAACTTAGGATCGTCATATTCCAAGAGTTTTAAGTCGTCTTTACTGTCTCATCCTTTGTGGGTAACCCTATTTTAAATACTTAATACACCATTGTAAGTAAGGTTGGAAAAAACAGGGTTTAAAAAACCCAGCCCAGTTGGTTTTATTGTTTTTCTTTGGGCTTTTTTTTTTTTTTTAAATTTGAAAGTAGTTCAAACCTACTAAAGTTCATACTTATTCATAATAATATGACAATCTAAGCAATAGGTGAACTTTATAGTTATTAAAAATAATAATATTGTGATAATAAGCTGAAATAATATATGAATACTCTTCAAATACAATAATATCTAAAATTCGGTGATGGTGATGGACCAACCCTTTGTATAGAAAAATGTAGATGTTAGTTCCACATTTATTGAAAATATATTTCTGTCAAGGTTGACCCTCGTCAGTTCTAACGATATAATAACCATCAAAATCGATGTTAAAAACTACAAAAGAAAATAAACAAACAAAACTGATTTAAAAAAAAATCAAATGGGCTGTCAAATGGACAAAAGGGAAATGAACTCAGATCATGAGATGGAAAAAGATAATTTGCAAATATTCACTTTTTAAAGAATGTTTTAAGAAAATTATTATTCCTTGAGATTGTTTCTGTCATGAAGATTAAAAACAGACTGGTTAGTTTATAGTGTATAAAGTGGTGGTGGGGGTCGATCTAATTAACGAACTTTTACGTAAATCAGGGGGAGGCGGCTTGTCTAAGGAGGGGTATTTAAACCCTTTAAAGAATTGGAAATAAAAAGAATAATGAATTACAATTTACAGTTAAATGAAAACTATTTTTTTCTGTTCATTCCTGGGAGTTCAGTCATAAAATCTCTCGTACTTCAAGTAAACTTCTTCCGAGGTCCCAACCCTTCTCTGGTACGCTAAGTTTTAGATGGTAGAGTTCATGTCCAGGAAGGTTAAAATGTTCTCCTGTAGGCTGGTTTTTATGGAGATTTCTATTGTAACCAATATGTTCTCTCACTCTTTCATCTAAAGATCTTGTTGTCTGTCCTATATATTGTAGTTTACACTGCTCACATGAAATACAGTAAACTACATTTCTGGTCTTACAGTTGAAAGTTAATCTCAATCTTCTTACTGGTATTAGAGGATTGTATAACTTTTCCAGGCTCTATGTAGGGACAAGTTGGGCAATTTAAACCACACGGTTTCATACCAGGTATTAGCCTCTTTGGCCTCAATCTAGGAGTATCTAGGAATTCTGACTCGGATAAGTTTATCCCTGAGATTAGGAGGTCTCCTATAACCTTCCTTAATCATATGTGTCAGTTTTAGTGCTGTAAGTGTAAACTCCGTAAAAATCAATAAAGTTGATAGAAAACCTTGTTTTTTTATCATTAAAGAGTGAAGAAAAAGGCAATAATTAGAAAAATTCTAAAATAAACCAATAAAAAAAGCGCGCTAACAGGTGGTTTTTTTAGTGTTTTTTTTCGGTGTTTTTTTTGGGCCGGGTTTTTTTTCATGCCAACCCTGCACCATTGCATATTTAAACTATAGTTGGTCAGAAGATACTTTTTTGTCAAATATCACACATTTTTCGTCTTTCAGGAGTTTTCTGCCATCAGCAGGAGGTCAGATGCCCATGATAGTTGCCATGACGACAGGTAAATCAAGGGATTAACAACTAAAAAGTTTTGTTCTCCGCGCAAATTTCAGCTTGAAAAAATTAACCAATGTTGTTTAAAGATTAAGCGGGTTCATTTTTTGCCAATATTTTCTTTCAAGGTCAAAATCTCGCTTAGTGTAAATAAGCAATTGTTTTAACAATTGTTTATTCTAAACATTTGCTTTTCTAACACTATATAGGCTAAATTTTGAGAAAATCTTGGGAGTTCTATTTATAAATATAATGAAGACGACTTTTTAAAACAGTTTTAATGTTAACAAGCTTTTTTTTAACTTACAAGTTTACAAGTAATTAAAGAGAAGCTTTTTTCATTGACATCTTTTCTTTTTTCCATGTTTTTGTGTATTCATTCTTATTACAAGCTGGATATAAATTATAATTTAAATCGAAAGTCGTCTTCATTATGTTGATATAATCGCCTACCACCGTATATTCTAGGACTAGTGGTACTGGCTGTTGTACAGTTAGCAGTTATCCTATCCTTGGCTAATCTTGTATCCAGGTACTACTACATACAAATAAAAATTATGACAGGGTGCCAAAAAAAAACTTGGAAATTACAAAAATAAAAAAAGGTTATTCAACTTCAGATACTTAGACAATGTTGTTCTAATTTAAAAGCTGAAAGGAACCGAGTTTTTGCCACAAAATCAAATCAAACAAATCAAAAACATTTTTTATTTTAAAGTTATGTTATTTGACCTAACAGAGTTCATATAGTTGAAATATCAAAGGTATACACCATATTGTACCGTACAACGCACTACAGTCACCCAATTCAATAATATTGTACCGTACAACGCACTACAGTAACCCTATTCAATACTATTGTACCGTACAACGCAATATAGTCACTCTATTCAATAATATTGTACCGTACAACGCACTACAGTAACCCTATACAATAATATTGTACCGTACAACGCACTACAGTCACCCTATTCAATAATATTGTACTGTACAACGCACTACAATCACCCTATACAATAATATTGTACAGTACAACGCACTGAGATTAACAAATCTACCACAAAGATCTCATCTTAAAAACTATAGTATCCCTTATCCCTCATTTCGGTCTTACTATAAAGCATTTGTGTGTATTGTTTTTTAAAGGATAGAATATATTCCAAATACAAGTTTTACCTAAAGTCATAACAAGAAAACTCTGGAATAATTTTAAAAAGTTCAATAACCGTAAAACACAGCAATTTTACAGTGTAAACAGACCCATTTCACACAAAAAATAATTTGATAAGTGTCTGGTAAAACTATTTGCTTTGTAACACCATCAAATACACTTAAGTATTGCTATAATGTCGTCTTCCTATTTCATTGTTTTCCGGTTTTCACTGTAGAAAAAAATTCAAGTTCATGGAGCTAGAAATTTAACTTTGAACCTCTTTGATAACATATAACAGTTAAAATTACAATAAACAAATAAGTTTTTTGACACAAATTTTCGAAAACAATATTTATTCAGTATTCACAATTATTATACAGGGTTGCGACTTTAATTCCTGTAGATCTGACGATTTAAAGGTTAATTGGGTACTTTGATTTGAACATATTTTACTACAAATCTATTGAATATTTGGTGAAATAAGAAAGAATAATAATGAGGGTAACCTTGAATAAATAAATAAGTCTTCATAAATTAAATCTCTGAGGTCTCATCCTTTGTGGGTAACCCTGTATACTACGTCTATATTTTCTCTCAGTTTGATCTGGCTTAGATAGCAAAAATATTGAATAACATGACATTATGTATGTTTAAAAATGGTATAACATGTCTCAGAAAATGAGATGAATTGGCGAGGAAGTATTTTGAAGTTGAGTTGGGGAGGGTAGTTTGAGATGGTAGGATATATATAACCAGAAATATAAAAGACTTCTTAATCTTTAACCAGCAATATGATGTTCTCTCTCTCTAATGAATCGATGTGGTTGCAAATTAAAGAAGTATATTGATCAGATCTGGTCACATAAAGAATATAGGGTTCTTTGCACTCGTTTTGACCGCGAGGGTGGTACGCGGGTCGAACAGTTCTTTTCTTCTTTGTAGAGTTACATCTTGAATCCTTCCTCTTTACTGGTTCTATATCGACTGTGTCTAGCCTGCTTTTTGCAGATTGCCAAATGCAGGGCAAATTTAAAGATAGTAATATTTGACAATATAAACACTTTTAGGCTTAAAAAAAGATATAAAAGTGAAAACATGAAAACATATTAATAACTTTTGTTTCAAGGGATCTAAACACCCCTTTAGCTAGGCAGCATAATACTGCGCAAAATATTGACACAGGCTGGTTTTTTTTTGCACAGGCTTATTTCTTTCTAATACTTCTAAAATTCATATTTTCTTGTCCATTGTCATTTGTCATAAAGAAAGCATGATATAAAAAGTTTATAGTGTCGTAACTTTTACATAAAATCCAAACTATTGGGATCCCAAACGATTATCAACTAATGTTCAAGATATTGGGATTAGACTTGGTTTGGGAATAAGGTATATGAATAAGATAGAACCAATTGGAAGTAGGTAAAAAAGGTTGGGAATTGGAAAGGATATAAACTAAAGAGGAAGTTGGGATTGGGATGGAAATCAGCTGTAGAGAAATTTGGGATTAGGAATTAATGAGAGCTAGGATGAAAATAAGGGTTGTTATATTGGTAGTTAGAGTGATTGGAAAGATTGGGCAAAGGAGTAGATGTTTTTTTTAGAACCACTGTATTGAAAGAGAATAAGCAAAATATTGAAGTTTAGTATAAAGATACAGATAGGATAAAGTACTTGTATGTAAAACTATAAGAGAATAAGTGATTTAGTGGATAAAAATGTTAAATAGGAATGAAGACGACATTTTGGAAAGGATGAACGTATTATTGTCAAGTTAGAATAAGAGAGAGAAAAGGATAAAAAATCATCTTTAGAATCATTCAATAATCCGACTCAATCATGGACATTATATATGTTTAAAAATGGTATAACATGGACATTTATATATATCTAAAAATGGTATAACGGACATGATATATATTTTAAAATGGTATAACAAGGACATGATATATATCTAAAAATGGTATAACGGACATGATATATATTTTAAAATGGTATAATCATGGACATTTATATATTTAAAAAGCGCATAATTTACAAGAATACCATGTAACTGGACATGCTTCTATTGAATCAGCAGATTGACAACATTTCTCTGCATTCTCTCTTCCAAGAATACTGTAACAGCTAGATGTACAGTATACTGAACCAACTACTGATGGTAGAAGTGATAAAGCTGATCTACTGCAGGATTCTGTTGGAGATGCTCGATATTTAGTTTTTGTAGATTTACTATTCACGTAGACTGGATTAGTATATGAGGAACTGGATGTGGTATATTTAGTATTAGATGTAGATCCACTATTGGAGTAGGGTAGGGTGTATTGCTTATAGACTGAGTTAAAACTAGGACTAGCTAGGCCGTCTTCTATAACCAACACTAAGCCTTCTATAATTCTGGAGTTGGCGATACTGCTTCCTAGGTCTGAATTCTCTTAATCTTATTTTCTCTTTAGTTTTGTTTTCATCATTTATTTTCTTTTGAGTGTTTATGAAGTTATTTGTATTACCGCCAATATTGGGAATTGATGGAGAATATGTATCATCAACTGATAGAGACGCAGGACTTATAGACTCCGGACCTGTCCCTCTAAAACTATAATCATATTTATTACCTCCAATATCGGGACCTAATGAGAAAGGTGCTCCTCTTCGAATTCCAGAAACAAATATGTTTGAAATAAAGTTTGGAACAATACATAAAATCAGCAGAAGCTTTATCATGGTGATAGGTTAAATTAGAGGTTTCTTGATAAAACTGAGTCTTGTCTGCAGATGAAAGGCTTATATACCAGTAACTTTCTTTAAATCAAGAATATGTGATTTACAATTGTAAAACCTTGGGTCGGTAATCATTTTAATGGTGTAGGCAGCACACCAAGGATATTGGGCATAGTTTAAACACGCATTCAGCCAAAAAAAAGGAATTCCCCTTTTTCAATTCAAGCTCGGATCCAGGGCCGTAACTTGGGGGGAGAGAAAGAACAAATTAGAAAAGAGACTAGAAATGAAAAAAAATTACCTCCATAAAATGAAAGGTAATTTAATTCTTAAATTTTGCACTTTCTGAAATAAATCGTTTGGAACGGAAGAATTTTTGTTTGTATGTGAAACACGTTAAGCTAAAGTAAATTGAACATATAATTAAAATCTAATATGGTTTAATCAAAACTTCTTTTTTTAACACCTATTAAGAAGAACAAAGTTTTTGAATTTGCGCTCATCTTCTTTTTTCAACTTTTAATATTTGCTCAATCTTTCAGAATTTTCTCTGCTGACAAAACAAAAATAACATTTTTTGCGAATCAACAATTTTTTTCTTGTATTTTCAAAATATTACTTAAATAATTTTTTGTAATTCTTAGCATTAATAAATCCTCCCTGGCGTCATTTAGGCCCGATCAGTTCAGTCGTTTATTGGATACAAACAAACAAACAGAAACCGATACAAGCAACGTTAATACAAGAGCAGACTATGCTTTTAGGGCGCTCCGCACCAATAAATAAATATCTTTGTTCGCGACCATCTTCTAATTAAACTTTCTCTTTGTACAATAAAAGCAATACGAAAAATAATTCGCGGATTTAATCATATTTTTTTAATGGATTTTCAAAATTTTACAAAAATAAAAATTTTTTTGGGAAACATATTTGTAATTCTGAGCATCCAAATACCTTTCCTGGGGTTATGTGAGGCTCCACACAAAATTTGGTTCTGATCGGTTCAGCCGTTTTGACGTTTTATTGAATACAAACAAACAGACAAGCCAAATATATCGTCTATTTTAACTTTTAATTGTGGCTTTATCTGTGAGCATCTTCTCTTTGTACAATTTGAAATATCTGGGAGAAGCACCCATCTTCTTTTTCAATTTTGAACATTTCTCTTTCTATACATCGAAAAACAAAAACAAAATATGTTTGCGGATTTAAAAAAAATGTCGTGGATTTTTTTATTTTAATGAAAATTTGGGCCCGATCGGTTCAGTCGTTTTTACATTCATTGACACAAACAAACAAACATACAGACAGACAAGCAGTGTTATACATATTTAGATGACAAAACAAGTTCGCGGATTTAATAATATTTTTTAAGCATTTTCAAAATTCTAAAAAAAATAAAAAATGTGGGATAACGTAAGCTGCCTCAGTAATGTTGAGCTTGATCCGTTCACCTGTTTTTACGTTTATTGGAAACAAACAAACAATCAAAACCCAGACAAGCAAAGTTTATATATATGTGATCAGATAAACTTGCTTTTCACACTGCGTAGATGAGATACGAGGCCACAAAGTCGATCCTAGCTGTAATGTCGCATAAATTTTACTTTCTCATTCCATTAGGATTTTAAATAGTTTTAAGATCTAATTGTTCATTTGGTAAAATTATAACATTGGTTTCTAAATACGTTTATACTAAATATACATGTTTATAAAGGTATTTTACATTTTTATATTTTCACTGTCTATACAACAAAGATTGGTTCTCTAATGTGCATGTACCAAAACACATCATTTCGTGCTGGATCCGTTGAGGCAAAAAAAATCCCCCACTTTTGATCTTGTTCTTTTTGGATAAAGTTTACACTACAATATCCAAACATATCTGTAGGAACTGGAGGAGGGTGCTAGGTTAAATTCAGTAGTAGATTTGTTGGATCCACGAAAAATGGGTTTGGACGTTGGGAGATCTAATACACCCAACTGAGGGATTTTAGATTCCCTCTGGGAGCTCACATCACAGGATGGAAAAGTGTCTATGTGAGAAGCACCACATAGAACTCCTCGAATTGGAAAACCTTCACTAATAGTGGCTCCTACAACGGAGCAACCTTCACCAGGGACTCCTACTTTTAAGAAAGGTTCTCCAGGGGCTCCTACTGTAGAGAAACCATTCCCAGAAGCTCCTACTTTAGGTGAAGCATCACCAGGGGCTCCTACAACGGAGGAACCTTCACCAGGGGCACCTTCATTTTATAACTTAGTGCTGCACCCCTTGCAAAATTATAGTTACTGGTCTGTAAATCAAAATCTGTAAATTAGTTTTACTTTAATTTAACCTCGCTAAGTCAATAGTAACAAAAGCTCACATGAGTAAGCTTGGCTTTCATTAAAGACATGTATTTCATCCAAGAATCCTGAGAAATCAAAACCCGAAAAGAAAGAGTGTGGGGGTATATTACATTTTGCATTCATAAAATCTAAAAACAGTTTGTAAAAAAATTGGAATTTTAAAGAAGAAAATAATTTCGAAATATTTTAGCCTATTTACCCCTGGTTATAGTGGGTATCCATGGGTTTCCTTTAAAAATGTCAGCCAATTTGGTCCAGCCATTTTGCCAGCTGTAGCTAACATTATATTCATTATTCAGGGTGTCCCACTTCATATTAGATCGTCAATTGGTCTCAATTACGATTTTCGAGACTAATCAGAAAATTTAAGAAAAATGAGTCATTTTGAAAAATTTAATAAGGCTAATTTAAGAATTTTCTTGCGGAAAATGCTATGTTTTTGAGTATTATGGGTTTATTTTGGCGTTATAACTTGGAGATAATCTTATTTGATATATGACGCTCTGTTATATATACGTTTAAGCGAAGAGCTTTGTTATATTAATTTTTTTCTGTTATCAGTTCTTTTTCAATATGTCAGTTTATTGAATTTCTCAATGAGTTAGCTCTCCATCTGTTAGTCAGAAATGTAATCAACATGTGAATAAAATCATTCCTATCTAATAAAATGTCTCAGTAATTTATTTAATCTTGTGTTCTGTTTCACTCCCAGGACTGATTCTTCTTCAATGAGTCTGTTGGCTCCACTCCAGATGATTTCTCTCTTATATATTATTTATTTCTTTTAGGACGGATTCTTCTTCAATGTGTCTGTTGGCTCCACTCCAGATGATTTCTCTCTTATATATTATTTATTTTCCAGGTGTTATCAATCCTCTCTTGCCAGTTCCTGTTGATCTGCTCCACCAACATGAAGCTCCAACTGTTCCATTCCTTTCAACACTAATAATCAATGTTATTTCATTTTCAACCGTTTAGATAACCCCTTTTTTAAGGGTCACTATTTTAAAACAAATTTGATTTTATTATTCAATAAAGTTAAGGAATATCCCTTTTGTTCTTTTATTTGTGTCAACAATATTATGTATTTATTCCCAGGACTGATTCTCATTCAATACTCTTTTGGCTCCACTCTAGATGATTTCTTTCTTATATTATATATTTACTCCCAGGACTGATTCATCTTCAATGCTCTGTTGGCTCCACTCCAGATGATTTCTCTCTTATATTATATATTTACTCCCAGGACTGATTCGTATTCAATACTCTGTTGGCTCCACTCCAGATGATTTCTCTCTTATATCATATATTTACTCCAAGGACTGATTCTTCTTCAATGTGTTTGTTGGCTCCACTCCAGATGATTTCTCTCTTATATATTATTTATGTCTTCTAGAACGGATTCCCCCTCAATGCGTTTTTTGGCTCCGCTTCAGATGATTTCTCCGTTCCTTTGTCTGGGAAATCTTCCTCTTATAGGACAGGTCTATTCAGTTATTTTTAAATTTAATTTAGTTAATCCTCATTTTGTTCTGCATATTTGGGTAACCTTTAAAAAATATCTCATGGTTTAAATTGTGCCTAAAATAAAGTGCAAGTTGAAAGTCCATTTTACAGTTTTCAAGTGACCCTCCATTTATTCCTTTGGATAAATTATACATTCCAAAGAATGTATAGACACAGAATTTCTTCTGGATACATTTTATGGCTCCATCTTTCAGTCCAAGCGCGTCCATTTTAGAGTTTTCAAGTGACCCTCCATTTATTAAGTGGCAAGTTTAATTCACAAGGAATATACACTTTAAATCTTAGTCTACGCAAAAACGTTTTTTGTTTTATTTTTTTTTGTCCAAAAATTGATTATTTACAATGGAGGTATAAACATAACGTACAGATTTTTGCAACAAAAATCGTTCTTTACAGCTATTTCTTCAGATGTTTCCGCTAACAAATTCAAGCTCAAATTGACCATGAAATAAAATCGTCCTTTTTAATGTCAATAAAAAGAAAAATACAAACTTTTAAGTTTAAAAGAAATACTTATCAGCATTGAATCATTTAATTGACGTTGTTTCTTATTAAAACAAATCAAATTTACATAATCAATTATCAAGCTAAAGAATTCTGCAAAGTAATTAAACCAGACGTTTAACTTTTTTCTATAAAGATGTCTATGTTAGGTTCCCGCTAGTATAGTCCCCCCCTGGAGCCGGGGTGCTGATGATACAGAGAACCTTCAACCTGATCTACCCAAACTCCAGGGTTGGAACCTCATTGCACAAGCTGTAGATCGTCTGATGTTCATCGTGTACACAGTCATCGTATTCTTCTTTCTAGTTTCGTATATTGGCGCGGCATCCGCAAATTTCAACGCCAAGACAGGAAATAACTAAATCTACGATTTTTATTTACAAAAAAGTTCAATAAAAGATTTCTGATTTGATTCTAATTATTTATTGGGTGAAAACAACCAAAGGATTTGAGTCTTTGTCACAAACTCAAATTTTCAAATCCCTATATCTTAGCAACTTGATGGTGCATATCTTTGATATATTAATTTTAGATTATTTGATCTACCAGAATACATAATTTGAAATATCTAAGGTGTACGGAATTGGGTTGCAAAGATAAAGGGATTAGAACATTTTAGTTTAAGGCAAAGGCTCAAATCCTTTGAAGGCTTTTAATTCTCGGTGCAGATAGATTCTTTTTCATAATTTTTAGAGAATAACTAGTAATTGAAACCTATACAAAGGACAGGAGCGATTAGCACCATTTATCTTGTCGGCCTAACCACCAAATTATGATAGTTTTTTCCCCTTGGATTGGTATGAATATCTTATCTGGTCAGTTCTCCAAAACGGACGGAAATTTGCCTTATAATTGCAAAATTTAAATTAACTACTAGGCTTTTAGAGCGCTTTTCGCCCAATTTATATCTTAATTGTGAACATGTTCTATTTGTGTACATTGTAGAACAAAACAAAAAAAAATCATCAAAAAATCTCGTGGATTTTCAAAATTTTTAAAAATTTAACGAAAATGGAATTTTGATGGAGGCCAATTTTTGAAATTTTGATCATTCATAAACCTTCCCTGGGTCCGATCGCTTCAGTCGTTATGACGTTTATTTGATACAAAGAATTAGATAGACAAGTATATATATATATATACATAATAACCAATTTTCCGTTTTTATACCTGCTAATTCTGCACGTTTTTGTTTATTAAAAATACCAACTTTCTTAGGAATGCATAATGCATATACAATTTACATGATGGCTACCTGCTCGGTGTTCTCTTTAGATTTTAAATACTTATAAATAAAGAAACTGATCTAAAGAGATTAAGAGAACTTTTCCTTGCATTATTTTAGGGATCAAGCACTTTTCCTTAAATCTAGAAGTGCCCACATTGGATATCGAGATTAAGCGTTCAAGATAAACGATCTTTTTGCTTCTTTCGTTAAATAAAAGAAACTGATATAAATCGATAAAAATATATTCACTTCCATCTTTTAAAATGTTCGCAGCTTAGAGAATTAGTAACTTTTTTTTAACTACTGATATAAAATCAAAACATGTCGGAACAATTTTGTTTAGTACTGTTAATCTTGAACGTTTGATCTAGATATCCAATGTGCACTGGGCACTTTTGAATTTGAAAATAAATGCTTGATTACTCAATCAAAGTTATCCCTGTTACAGGATATGACCACCACGGAATATTAAATATGAATTAAAGGAATTGAATCTTTGCCACAAACTCTGATTTTTTAATCCTTTTATGTTAACAACCCAATGTTGTAGACTTTAGATATTTCAAACTATGACTTCTGTTATATCAAACAATCAAAGTTTGAAATATCTAAGGTTTACATAATTTGGTTGTAGATATATAGGTATTAGAAAATTGGGATTTGTTGCAAAGATTCAATCCCTTAATCCGTAGATCTACACAAGATGTAGATCGTGCTTGATCTCAAGATTAATAATATAATTCACATCTAAACCTCCGAACTAATGGCCTGCTAAAAATAAAATTTTTATTAAAGTCTAAAAACTTTGGAATTAATTGAATATATTAAAAATAATCTCAAGAACTGGATGTAAAAGGTTTGAGTTCTGTTTTTAACTGATAAATCCCTGTGTAGATACAGGGTGTCCAACATCATAGCTAGTGGATCGTGTCATTGAGATTTCCGGGACACATCAGAAAATTTAAAAAGAACGAATCATTTAAAAAAAAAATTCTGTTGCTAATATAGTGCTTTGCACGCAGAAAATACTTGGGTTTTCGAGAATTATTTGCATGTTTTGGAGATAATCTTATATAATGTGAGACGCTCTGTAGGTCCGATAGATATAAGCTCTGTTTAAAATTTTAAGTTTTTAAGATTACATTTTCGAAAAAAAATAATTTTCTTTAGGTTGGATCGGTTTGCTCTTATCAGCGAAAAGTATGGTAATTACTAATTATACACTGATCCATTGTTATTTTCTTGCCCTCCTTTTTTTATTAAATAAATGTTAGAAATATCCATTTAGATCTCTTTTTATTTTATCATATTGACTTTTAAAGTCAACAGTTGTACTTCTAACATCAATTTCAATGTTTCTATTCATCAAGTACACTTGGGAACCCAGCTTTGTCTGAAAAATACGGATTCAAAGACTCCATTTTTAAATTTAGGTTCAGTTATAGTAATTCAGAACTCAGAATCCTTTAATTATATTTTAATTTTCCTAATTCAGAGAGTTATTTTTAGTTTACATGTTTGATGTTAGAAGTTCGCCTGGATCCTGTTAATTGTAGATTTTTTAGTTTTCTCTGGCCCTGCATGCCCGGGGTTTTTAACTCAGGCGCTTTCTCAGCTGTTACAACTACAGGAACGCGGACAATTCATTGAGGTTACACATTTGTTTTCCATGCATAAACATATATTATAAAAATAGATAAAAAGATTGCCAATATAGTCCCCGAGTAAACCATTAAAACTTTGAAAAGATTATTTTTAAACTAAACCTGTCTGTTACAACCCTTCACGGTGTCTCAACTCATAATTCTACTTGGTAGTTGGTTCTGATTTCTGTTATTTTATCGGAGACCCGCCCTGTTATTTCATTGGAGATCCACCCGGTTCTTTCATCGGAGAACCACCCTGTTAATTCATCGGAGACCCACCCTGTTATCTCATCAAACCCACGCTGTTATTTTGTTGAAGGCCCACCCTTTTATTTCATCGGAAAACCACCCTGTTATTTCATTGGAGACCAACCCTGTTATTTCATTGGAGACCAACCCTGTTATTTCATCGGACACCCACGTACCCTGTCATTACATCAGAGACCCATACTGTTATTTTACTGGAGACCCACCCTGTTATTTCAACGGAGCCCCACCCTGTTATTTCATCGAAGACCCACCCTGTTATTTCATCGGAGACCAACCCTGTTATTTCATTGGAGACCAACCCTGTTATTTCATCGGACACCCACGTACCCTGTCATTACATCAGAGACCCATACTGTTATTTTACTGGAGACCCCTACTAGGCTTTTAGAGCGCTT
>NW_019396145.1:286370-293644 GCF_000591075.1 Eurytemora carolleeae
GGGGGATGGATAAATAGAAATATGAGGGGGGGGAAGGGGGGTTGGAGTCTTGGAAATGACCAACTAATATTTGTAAATGCATGTTTTTGATTTATAATAATTATTTCCATTAAGCTTAAATATTAAAGAGCATCTAGTATTTTTATTAATATTAATAAGAACCCTCATATTTTTTTATATCAATGTATACAGAGTAAAAATATCAATATATTGATGGTAAAGATAGAATATCGAAACCTCACAATATTAATACTGGATAAACGGTGTGATATATAAATATGAAATAAATAAAAGAACTCTTATGTAGATAAATAGATAGATATATAGACAATTGACAAACAGAATTTCTGTCAAAAAAACTTTCATTGATATAATTATTTCAGGCTAAAGGGCTATGTTTTTTTTGCAAAGATAATGATATTTAATGGATAACAATTTAATACTTTTACGAGCTTCTCCTATAATTAGTTAATATCATAGTGTATTATAATTATTTCACTTTAATATTTCTTCTATTAATTCTATCCAAATAAATCAATGATATATTCTTTGGAGAATAAAAACAGTGGTAGCGGTTGAATCATGTCTTACACACTTGCAGTTTAAAATCAGAGAAATAAAAAATAATTTTTAAGCATAAATTTGTCATTTTTAATCGAAGGAAACACAAATATTTTATTATATTAAATTTTTGCTTTCAACCACTGGAAATCAAAATCAAGAAAAGAAGTAAAAGAATTACGCTTTTGGGATTTGACATTGAAACTCTTTCCGTATTGGCTTTCCCTGCAAAATGTGTGAAACCTTCTGTATTTCTGACAAATTAGAAATCTTGTCAGTTACGCATAATTTATGCACAGCAATTCACGGAATAAGAGTTGGAAAAAAATTCCTTGATTCATATTTTTCATATTTTTAATCAAGTACAAAGCACGAGATAATACAAATAACAAATCACAGTTTACTATGTAGTTTGGACCCGCCTAACCAGAGTTGGTTGTTTTGATTGGTTGGCCCATTATAAGCGAATAAGAATCGTAAATAAATAGATTGATGTACACTGTACAGTGTACATTTTTTTAACAAAACAATGATGATAAATTATGAATAAGGTAAGGAGAGGGGGTGAAAGAGTATAAGGGAAAGGGTGGGAAAGGGTGATACTTTACACATTGAAGAGATTTGTTTATTCAGAAAAATTTAAACTATGATTTAGTGTTTTTATGAAAATGTTTACTTTTTCAAGCATTTCTGACCCCCCCCCCTCTCCCTCCCTGTATATAACTGCATACGCCCCTGACTGTAAATCCTCTAAAAACCTCGTTGGTTGCTCATTAGACCTGGGAAGAATTGGAGGCCAGACACTTAGAATTAATATATATATATATATATATATATATATATATATACCTGCCAGACATAGATATTACGTGGAAAATGTATTTACATGTGTATCTGATTAGTATTGTAAGAAAGGTGCTCTTTCATTTGTATCATCAGTACAGGGTTACCTACAAATATGAGACGACTGTTTCCTTATAATTGATGATTAACTACAACTATAAACTTCTTTATTTCTTCTCCAAATCGTTGAATATTCTTTTTATAGACCATATTAAAGGCAGAAGACTTAATTTAATCTTAAAAGAGTTTCAAATCGTCTTTACAGTCTCATCCTTTGTTGGTAACCCTACACAGATTATCCGTTAAAAGAAGAAATTTGCTAAAATGGGTTTTTATGTTTTTGTTAATAACATAAACTTGTGAACTTTCTTATACAGGAAGTTTCATAGATATGTCACCTTGACACTTTAATTTCGTCACAGTATCTATAAAATATGCTATCTATGACTTGTTTTCTCTGAAATATGGAAATATGGGAATTTCTATCTATGAAAATTCATATCTATGAAATTTTCCGCCCAACTTTGAAATTAACTTTCTTTTCCTATCTCTGTAATTTCTGACCTATAATGTCCTAAAAGTAGGGCAATATAGGTTTATATATGTAAAAAATGTGCTCGTAGTTCAAGCTGTACAGCCTGTACATTCAGTGAGCCCCAAAAAACTGTGTAATAAGAAGACAACATTTCAGCAAATCGTATATGTTATAGATGTTGTTATAAAGCAATATATAGTAGCTTTAAAATAGACTAAAAGGGTTCTGTTTTTCATGTTTATTGGATGTTTAAAATCATAATTATAGTCCAACAGATATGGATGGGCGGTAGCTAGATTCATTACAGTAACCTTTAAAAGGTTTTACGACATTATGATGAAGGATCCAACATTTTAAAAATTTATTCTGTAGAAGTTAGCTTTTATCAAACATGCAAATTTGTTACCCTAGAAGAAAATAAAAGGCAAAAACGATCGTTTTTGGTTTTTAAAACGATAGTTTTGGGTTTGTTTTTGCCTAATATTTTCACCGAGCATGACATATTTGCATGTTTAATAAAAGATAACTTCTACAGAATACAATTTTAAATCGTTGGACCCAAATCAGATTGTCGTAAAACCTTTTAATAATCTAAAAATATTAAAATTTTCTGTAAAACGAATCTAGCTATTGCCCATCGCTACCCACAGACTCCACAGTATGTTTGCAACGAGGTTATAGTATATAGAGTGATGATGTACGATAATTCTTTACTAATTGTACAGGCCATGTACTTCACTACCAAAGGTCAATCTGTATATTACAGTACTCGGGGGTGATTTTTGAAAGTATTTATTTTCATTTAAGCAGGAAAAAGTTTTCAATCAAAAAACTCTGGGCTACATGGATCTCGGTAATTTATATAACTAAAAACTAGATAATCTTTCTTTATTTTCTATTACACTTTTAAAGGAAAACTTAAACACTATATTCAAACTAATATTGAAATATCTTACTAAAAATTGGTTACTTTAAACGACTTTTATTCATAAATTGTCATACAATTTTTGTTTCAAGCATGAAAATACTTGATTTGAGAAACCAGGGTATCCATCAACTTTTGCACTTCAGTCTCTAAGCGTACTCTCATGTAGCAAACAGTTCCAAACAAACCTAAAAATAAAATATATATCAAATATCAAACTATTGTTTATTGTATTTAGAGTTTTTTAAAGATTACTAGACTGATCTTATATTTCAATTGCGAACAAGGGCGTATACAGCAATAAATGTAGGGGGTGGGTTAAAATATGCGCAAAGCGCCAAAAAAATATTGCCCCCCCCCTCTAAGAGCTTCTAGGAGGAGGGCCAAATTTAATTCGTAAATTCAAAACATTTGACTTTTTGGATACTTTAAAGGACCTTCACACATACACTATATACAGTCCAATTACCATACAAGGACTACTTTATCTCTCCATCAAACAAAACAAGCAGAAAAAAAGCAAATTAATGTTTTTAATACTCTTCACTCTTATAGTGTTAGATTTAAAATTGTGATAGCTCTATGTTCTTCATGCCCTTGATTACGAACATTTTCTCTTTGTATACAGTGAGCAAACAAACAAAAAAAAAGTTCGCGGATTTTTTCCAAAAGTTTGTTGCCGATATATATTTAATCAGTGACGTCAGTTTTGACTGCAACCGGTTGTACTTAGTAAAACAAGAAAATTACAGTATACAAACAGAGTAAACTTGTCCGTATTCACTGTTCATCTTGCGGAGACATTATATACACATCTTTATACAGCCATTTACCGTTTTCATAAAATAAACTCTAGCAGACATAATAATATTATGGCTTTTGAAATTAGGTATTACAATGCTAATTAATAACTAAGACGATATTGAATTCGTCACTGAATTCCCATGTTTTTTTGGGACACCCTGTATAATAACCAGCTGGAGGGCCCGGTGTTGTTCGTGGGAAAAAATGTCTGAAAAAATGTTCGAATTTATTTTTGTAGCCTTTAACACCGGCCTCCCATGAGTGTCCAAAAAAAATGTCAGCCCAATTAGTCCAGTCGTTTGACCGGCTATACGCAACATATATATATCAATGTCTTGCTTTTTATAGTTATTGATATAAGCAATCTTTTACATTTTTAACTTCTATGATTCAAAAACTGGTTTCTTTTCTTGTTTTTGATCTTTCAGTCGTATTAAAGGGACTATAAAGCGTATTTTTTAGTGACTCTCCTTGCAGAGATGCCAATGCCTGATATACAACCTTTAACTGTTCATCGAGTAGATAGAACTCCGTGTTTATGTCTCTATAAATATTGTTTGAACTCAACTCAGATGACGTTACTTATGCCATTCGAAAATACTAAGTATTTTAGGTCCAACGCGGTTTTCAAACATTCGAAATTAAACATTTATATTCTGCGACAATATTAATATCAATAACAGCTTGCATACTAAGTGTTTAACGATTACAAGCGTTTTTGTAGTTTAATAAGAAAAAGTCATACATTTTTGATCAGTCAAACGTTTTAATGGTACTGTTGATTCTTCAGAATTAGGCCTGCTACTCTACAAAAGGAAAGTCACATGAAATTACGCTACAATCCCTTTAGAGGAAATATTTCCCCCTTTCTATTTACGCAGTTAGGTTTTCCCAGTCAGCAAATCATCATTCATTGGGGCCCATACACATAGGACTTAACATAGAAGGAAGGGCAGAGGCATAAATAGCATAGAGGGGGGGCATACTTAGCATAGAGGGGGGCATACTCTTCTATATGAATTCTAAGGAAAGGTTTCAAACTTTGAAATATATCATTGTTAAGTGATCTACAGGGTGTCCCACGAAACATGACAATAGCAAGACGACTTGAAAGTCGTCTTTGATATTTGAATTTATTTGTGACGTTAGTCTTCTATCTACTTTAACATGTATGATTCTTCTTGAAACAATTATCACATAATATTACCGGAGATATAAAGAGTTTGGTTCAGATTTCAATTTTGTTAAATAAAAGCAAAATTGTATGAATCTGAACGAAATTCTTCTTATCTCGGGCAATATTGAAAGCACAAAAAAGGCAGACCACATTTTGGAAATGGCAGGACTAGGGGTATTTTGTTATTATTGTCTCTAGAAATTTACTTCTAAAATTAGGTTGACAAATAAACGCAGCAAATTATATCAAAAATCAAGACGACATTCAAGTCATGTTTCGTGGGACACCCTGTAGCTCAAATTCATTAAATATGGTGCAAGGTTACAAAGATACAGGGGTTAGAAAATTAGAGATTGTTGCGAGTGTTCAGTTCCTATGTGCTCCAGATTGATAATGATTTGCTTCTTTCTATTTTAACTCTGTGTCTTATGACATCGAGAATTAATATGATGGATCAAGTTTATGAAAGAGAAGGAAAGGGAAAGTAATGAAAGGGGGGGGGGATAAAACGCAAGGTCTTCATAACTTTGGACTTGGAGGGAATAAAAGGGAAAATACTGATATGGGGGGGGGAGTAGATTAAAATTCAAGTGAAGACAATACAGAGAACGCAATTTTAAAACCATATTCCAAACCTGCATCTCGATTCACAAACACGATTTTGAACCTTCTTCACAAACAAAGCTTTAAAATAAAGCGTTTACATGGAAGGAGAACACATCATTAAAGTTGACATGAACTTTGAATAAAATTAGTTTACAGATTAAATTGTAAAAATTTCACTTTCTCTGAGAAATAATTAAAAATATAGATATATTAAATAAAAGAAATATGATGTCGAGTGTTTCGTGGAGTTAAGGTTATGGATCCAGACAATAAATCTGTATAGTGCTAATTATTTTGATATCTCCCGTAAAGTGCAGTACACTTTAAAACTGGTTTCTATTTATAAACATCAGTTTTCATTACATAGTACAAACCCCGGTAAATTCAAGTCATTCCTTATAGTTTTACTATCCAATACGACTGAATGGTTAAAATGTCAGAATGAAAATGTGATTTGATAAACCGGAATCTCATCAGATATTGTAGAGATACTTGAGGTATGATCTAAGGTTCACTATATTGGGGTATGTTGAGATCAAGAAGGGTTGCATGTTCTATATGCTCTTACCATTCATCATCTTCCTGCTATCATGGGGAGGCCTAATGGGGGAACTGAGCGATTGATTCCTTCTCTATTTGAGTCCTGCTGTTCGTCCTGGATCGTTATGCGTCCTAGCTGTTTGTCGAATTATTTTTAAGTACTTCCTATAATTAGTGCGACAGAATAATGTCCAAATTAATTTTGTTGGCTCATCAATAAAGAGATTTTTTAAACTATACTTTCATTTACACATTTGTCTTGTATACTTCTGTGTTGATGTGTTTGGAATCTCATTTGGATAGTTTGCTTAAAGGGACTATAAGTGCAATTTCAAGTGACCCTCCGGGATGACAATGTCCGATTCACAACGGCACCATTTGTCAGATCAAGTAAAGTATAGATCATTTTAAATTGTGGGTTTTCTTCAAAGTTATAAGTCATTAGAAGTGAGACATTAAGAATGTTTCCACAATGGTTTATTCTTATTTTCAACGGAAAATGCTGAGAATTCTATTCTCATGAAGATAGAACAAATTCTTACGAAAAAAAATACTTTCATTTTTGATCACACAACAAGAAATAATTTCAACCTATTCGACATGGTCGATGAATAAACTCTTTACAATTATAGATCTTAAACATGTCTTAGTAAACATGTTTTTACTAAATATGACAATTAATTGAGAGACGACTTGTAGAGATCATCTTGGATTATTAATGCCAATTAGTTTAAAAAAAAGAAATCGCGATTTACAAGTTTTCCAAAACTTTTTAAACTTACTGTGCAAAGTAATTTGTATCAAATTTGTATCATTAAAAGACAACTTGGGTTCTCTTTAAACAATCTTTTAAACAAAATTCTTCATTCAGAAAATTAAAATCAATCTAAAAACAAGGTCCTTAGCCAGGATTTTCCCAAGGGGGGTGCAAAGAGGGTTGTTGTAGTATGGGTCCAGGATCACAAAGTGATACGTAGTAAACGAGCAAGGGGTTGCAGGGAGGTAGAGCCCTCTGCATAGAAATTTTTTTTGGTATGAAAACTATAAGTAATTTTTGCTTAAATTTTATGTTATGTAGATTATTTTCTTTTTGTCAACAACACTAGAATTGTTTCGGACATAACCTTTACAAATTTTGTACACTATATATACAGAACTATTACAAATCTTGAAAACTTTAATTACTAATATCTTAATTTTTCAAGAAAAGATTATACCATGAGCAACTTATTTAAAAGGAGGGGGGGGGGGGGCTTCAGGAGTTGAGAAGAAAAGAAAAAAAA
>NW_019396145.1:293794-296702 GCF_000591075.1 Eurytemora carolleeae
TTGAGCAGAGGACGATTCAATGTGCACATTTTCTTCTTTTTAAAACGTTATTTTATGCAGTGCAAATAAAAGAAGGGGGGGATAAACTCGAGGGGCAGGGCAGGGAGATTCTTCAAAAAATCGAAAAACAGCATTTTGACATTTTTTTATATTTCCATTTTACATGAAAAGAAATTTTTATAAATTGTCTTTGAAAATCCGTACTGCATGTTTATAAAATATTTATAGAATGTTTTAGGCCAGGTTGAACATTTTGTTTAGATACTTTTATTTTCTAAGGATGGAATTTCATTTTGGACGCCTTTCAAACATGTTCAATAAAATATGCAATTTTGAAATGATGCATATTTTATTTCAAAGCGCAGCTGGATAAAGTGGAAAATCTAATTTTCATTTTACATTTTAGATGAGAGACATTTAGGGTAAATATAATTTTAAATTTAAATTTAAGAGGAAAATATTCATTTCAGAAGAAAATTCAAACAATTCTAACTAAATCAATTTATATTTATACTTCCGAAACGGTAAAGTAACTAAAGTTATAGCCTGTAAACTTTTATCTAATCAATAACTAGAATATATCGTTTTTTTCAGCTTGAACGGTATCTAATTTTTACAAGTTCCTCCATAGCTTCTGTAGCAAGATAGCCGTAGGTCACTTTCAAAGAAAATCTCCAAATGAAAATAACCAATTTAAAAAATCTCATTTATTCTTGATCATAAAGCTTGCTATCGCGGATATTGTTGTAAATTGGTTATTCTGCACTCTAAAAATAAAAGATAACTTGAAATTAGAACCACAGTGCTTTCAAATAATCGTTTAACGTCTAATTTAATGTATCTACAAGTACAAGTAAAAAAAGAATTTTCTAACCTTTTTGTCTTTGTTTTTAACCTTATTTGGATTTTAAAGAATTTGCACACGAAATTTCAATCTTGGAGTTAATGTTAAACAAGAAGGCTACACAAGTTTAAATCCTTGCTGCCTGACTTAGATTCAGAAATTCTAAAATACACTCTTATTAACTCCAGACTGCATTAATTGTTTTCATCTTGTTCAACTGCCTTGATTGCATCAACTGTCTAACTAGATCAAGGCCTTGGTCTTTAAGCCACAGTTTTTGTTGATGGATTTCCAAAATTTTCTAAATTATCTTTATAAAACAATATCTTTTTTCCATTTTGACCGCCCTTATAAACCTTCCCTAATGTAATGTGAGGAACTACAAAGAAATGTATTATATATATATAATTTTCAGAAATTTTATCATAATAGCTAGAAAGCCTATTTATGACAAATCGTACAAACATTCAAAATTAGAGTCATACATATGTTACTACTATGTTTTTTGTTTATGTGCATGGCAGTAAATGTCAGGACTTTTGCATGTTTATTCAAGAATATAAAGAAACATTTAATTTTTTTCACATTCTGCACTGTAAAACTTAAAATTAAAGCCAGGCTAGCATCTAAATACTCTGGACTAAAATTCTTTATCAAATATTTAAAGAATTTAATTTGAAATCATGAATGAAATTTTAACAAAAATTCTTCGTGTATATATGTACAGGACCACCTACTAAAAATGACCTCTAAATATCAAAAAAAAAATTTTGCATTACATGTTATGTCCACTCTAAAAACTAGCAGTAAATAGGAAGAATCATACAATAATAGTTAAACAAATATCTTATATTATATGTATATCTTCATTAATAACTGCAGTTTTTAAAGAGTTTTTGAGAAGAACAAAAAAGTTTTCAATCTCTTATATGCAGCCCAAGAAACTTGATTCTTGGGCATAAAATTAACCCTAGAGGCTACGAGGTTACAAAATCGAGACAGACTCATCCTCTTTGAGTAACCCTGTGCTTTTTCTTCATTTTATTGATTTGCTGAAAGTTAAAAATTCTACAGTGAAACCCTTAATAACGAATACATCGGAAGAATTTATCAAATGTCGTCTTGACACGTTTTCAATGAGTTTTATACTATATTACGTAAATTTCAGTATTTGCGAAAATAAATAAATAGCCATGAATATGCGGGAACAGTTTTAAAGAGTTCCATATAATCATTTAATTAAAAAACTAAATATCTGCAACATTCCATTATCAGAAAGTGAAGAATACGACATTTGATGAATTCTTTCGATGTATTCGTTATTAAGGGTTTCACTGTATTAAAACTACAAAATATATTTAAAATCTCAATTTTTCTTTTACTTTGAAATTAAATGATTTGAAATATTATTTTTTGACAAGACAACAATGCTGAATGTTGTCCTGGACCTGTCATTTTATATCATTCATTTACCATTGTTAACTCAATTTTTATATTAGAATTTTAAGAACAAACAAGCATCGACTACTAATTGTGTATATTGTATGTATTTTTTGTTTAAATAATAAGATAATTGATAGTTTTTGGAAACTAAATATTTTCCCACTGCAAATTTGTTCACTCTCAAAATTGTATTTCTTTTCCCCTTAATATTTTCCCAATCAGAGACAAAAATTATTAAATTTCCCAACAAAATGGGAAAACATTATTCTTAAATGTTTTTCAAATCATGATTTATGAATGAAATATTTTTTCTGGCAGTTTGAGTTACAAAACAAAATTTATAAAAATGTCCAAAACAGATAGGAGCAATACCAAAAATGAGAATTTCCGGGGTAATGAATTTGTTTTAAAATAGACGTAACTAATATCATTTTTGTTTTTTAACTCCCCCTGTATATACATATATTTATGAGCGAACAGCTTTATTATATCGAAGATGTACTTTCAAACAATTGAAAGTACAAGCTTAACTCTTATTTCACTCTATGTAGTTATGTAGAGCATGCTAATAAAGTACGTATTGAACTCTTATACATTTTCAAGGTCATATACACAGATCCA
>NW_019396145.1:296799-335148 GCF_000591075.1 Eurytemora carolleeae
CCACCCTTATTCACAAGTGAGGAAGAAAGGGGGGGAGCTGCACCCCTGGGGGGCACCACCATTACGCCTATAAAGGTTTATTTCCAGCAAATAAACTATGATGTAGATAAAAATTAAGACAAGAAATGCTATTAGAAATATTGGACGAGTCCTCTATTTGTATAATGTTGTAATTATAGCTTAAATATAAATACTGACAAAATAAAAAATGTATATATAAATATTGCATATACATATATACAAATATATTACACATTATTCCATGCGTAAAGATGAAAAGATAAAGCCTTCTTGCTTAACAAGATAAGCCGCCAATTAGTCAATTACTGTCTCCATTACACCCTCTGTTGACAGGGGGAGTATATTAAAATGGTTTAAGGGGGGGATAGTGAATAATAGGCAAAAGACCAAGGAAGTTACGTGGCACATACCGCGTTGAATTACAAGACAGAGAGAGAGCCTGCTCTAGCCGCGGCGCTCGGTCCCTAGCCTGTCCTACTCGCGGCGTTGGGCCCCGTAGCCTGTCCTAGCCGTGGCGTTGTGCCCCCTTGGCTGTCCTAGCCGCAGCGCTGGGCCCAGAAAGTGTCTTAATCTAATCTAACCGTAAAATTTGAAATTTTGATCAAAGTACTCGTAGAACCATTTGTTCCTAATTTGGTTTTAAAGTTCTTAGTTGAATAATTTGACTTTTACATGGAAATATTATATTTCCTGACAAAGCTAGGTTCCTACGAAAGTAATAATATAAAATAACAAAAGAACACAGTTTTCTAAAGTAAATTTTCTAAACCGCATTTATCTTTAATAATCTGGGCTTTTTTTAAAAAGTGCATATTCTGGGAATTTTCAAATTTTAATTTTCTACTGTTCAGAAAATGCGCAATTTTACCACGGTGTCAGGATTAAGTTTACAAGGGGTAATTCCTTTTTAACACGTTTTTAAAAACAGATTCGATAAGTAAATTGTTCAGCATGCAGAAAAAAAAACCAACTCATGTTTGATTCATAGTTTTATTTGAAAATTGTTATAGACTTACGATAACTATGTTAAGCAAGTCATGGTTTAAATTACAAACTCTACGTAATTATTTTTCTGATGAGTGCGAAGTAATAAGCTTAGTTTAGAATTTAAATCCGTTAGTGTCAAATCTAACGTTTAATTACTTTGGTGTTTTATCCAGGGGGCTGGATCTTAGCTACCTGTCCGTGTATAATTTATATTATTCACGAACAGGTAGCTAAGTGTACAATTAGCTGAGTGTACAATTAGGAAAGTTTACTGATAAAGGATATAAAGAGATTATGGCCTATTCATACAGTACAAACATCAAATATGCAGTACGCTTTCGGAGTACAAGTGCATGAGGAGGTTTTGTATCTTAAATTTTACTCAGTTTTCTCAGAACCGTTTATTAACGATGAAATATTACTCTGTAAAGGACTGTAATAGTTCGCAAGTGCAGCAGCTCCTGCATTTAAGAAAGGACGTGCCGAATTCACAACGGTACCCTTTATACCTGTATCTGATCAATAATGTAGTCGTATGTGTAGCTCGAAACGACGAAAGATGTTGAATTCTGATAATTTTCTTCATTGTTTCAAAAGCAAACTCCGCAAGATACTTTCCAGAAAAATCACGATTAAAATAATCTACTTTCAGAGATAAAGTTATCTCGTGCCTTTGTAATCAATCAGAGGTTTAAGGGTACCGTTGTGAACCGTACATTCTTCTCTATAAACGGAAAAGATCAGTTGAAATTATGTCTACATTCTTATTAAGTTTTTTTTAATTAAAAACTCTACTTCTGTTTAAATAAAATAAATATTTTCAAAATATATATATTACCCCCCGAGTACTGTAATGTACAGATTGACCTTTGAAAGTGGAGTACACGGTTGGTACAATTAGTAAAGGATTAGCGCGTACATCATCACTCTATAGTTACATGTACTATACATCGTTGGTGATTTACTTCTTTTAGACAAAAGTAGGAGGCATTTTGGAGGCATTTGAATAAACAATTACGCCATTTTTAACGTCGTATTTGCGTAATAAGCATATTTTGTTAACTGACCCGATAACATTTCTACCGTTCCATACTCAACAAAAACAGTATGAAACTCGAAAAAAAAATATCTTTTTTTCTGCTGGAAAATTTTCAAAAATTCAAAATGCCAAATTTCTTTGCTTTAGAGAAATATTCATATAAGTGTGTTCAATTTCCATTCTTGACGTCATTCATATAAAAAAATGCAGAATATGCAATTCTTTTATTTTGTCTCTCTCTCCTCGTGTGAGCTACAGGGTTGCTCACAAAGGATGACATTTTACTGCCGTCCTTAATTTAAAGTGTAATTCAAAGTGCCCCTTCAGGTAAAAATGACAATGCCCGATTCACAGCGGTACCCTTAAACCCATTATCTGATCAATGGAGGAAGTGATTGTAGTGATTCTTGGTAGTTTAAAAATGTTTAATTATAAAAATTATTAGCGTAAAAAAAATTATTAGTAAAAACTCTGATTTTCTAAACCCTATATCTTTGGATTACAACGTCGTAAACCTCTGAAATTTCAAACTTTGGCTTTTGTTAGATCAAAAAATATAAGTTTGAAATATCAAAGGTTTACGACATTGGGTTCCAAAGATATTGGGATTATAAAATCAGAGTTTGTGGCAAAGACTCAATTCCTTTAAGCGACCCTTGTAAAATGCCCCAATCTTTATCTATGATTATGTATCAATGGTTATCCATCTTTTTTTGTCTACGTTGACAATTATAGATCTAAAAACGATCAGCTCCTTTTACGCTATGCTTTCTTAATTACTGATTTAAAGGGCGAAGCACTTGTATTTTGATTGGTCGCTTAGATTACGTCGATAATTCCTTTAAAATCGACTTACTAACACTTACAGACAAATTCTTTATTTGTTTGTTTTCAAGCGTCTTTAAGTCTTCGAAGTCGAAAGATATCTTGAAATTGCAAAGTAAAGAATTTAGGTTGGAAAGCTTACAATGCTATTTTCAGCTTTCTAATTTAATATTTTTTTTAACTTCTGTTCTAATCATTTAAAGATAAATGTGCACAGTTTAGCAATTATTTAGAATAGATTTGTTATAACTAATAGTGTCAATAGAATTTTATTGACTTGATATTTTTCAGGGTTGTATCCATTTGATCTTATGGAATTTTGTTTAAATAGATTCAATGGATTTAAATGAAGGGTCAAAAAAGTGTGATAAGTGTCGTCTTCGTCAAAACAAATGATATTGTCATGTATAATATTTTTCCAATATTTTGAAATAATTTTTTCGGTTTTTTGAAACTCACATGGTACCACTTTTTCCCTTCCCGTCAAAACCATACAATGTGATTTTTAAAAAAATTTGAAATGTGAATAAAGGGGTCTCAATATTGAACATCAGTGGGTCATTGGAAAATATTTTGGGGTTTACGATGAGATGGCAGTAAAGGTCTCCGATACAAAAGGGACAACGATGATGAAGAATTCTACCCAGGCTCCCCGGGGGGGGGGGGGGTGTAAAATGTCAGAAGTGAGATATTTCAAAATCATGTGAGTTTCACATCTTCAAATAATATGAAATATGTCTAATATAAAATATAATGAACTATTAAATCTGAAATATTACGAATATAGCATGAGTTTAGATACATGAAGTTTTATTTAGTTTTAAAGGGACTATCAACATAATTTCTGCGACAATCCATTAAATAAGGGGCATGCCCGATTCACAACGGTTCCTTAACTATCTGATCCATAGTGTTGAATTATTTATCGTTTATCGAGCATAAAAAGTTCTTAATTCTTAATTTTTCAACAGTGTTTCTGGAGCAAGAAATTATTTTTGCTTGCAGATAACAGTTTTACGGGTTTATCGTTGTGTATTGAACATGCTACTCCATAAATGGGTAGGTCGCTTGAAATTACGTCTACAGTTCCTTTAAACATTTATTTTCAATTTCAAGAGTCTTCGCAAAAATCAGAAAAGAATCTTATATTATTAAGATGCACTCTTTAAACGTTTTTGAAATAGATGCATTCTTTAAACGTTTTTTAAATTATGTACATTAAGATTTTTTTACATTTTTGCATTCATTTTTTAGTAAATTTTATTTACAATTTTACATCAAATGTTAAAAGATGTAATCAGGTTCTACATCATATGGTAGAAGATGTAATCAGATTTTACATCAAATGTTGAAAGATGTAATCAGGTTCTACATCATATGGTAGATGTAATCAGGTTCTACATTATATGGTAGAAGATGTAATCAGGTTCTACATCATATGGTAGAAGATGTAATCAGGTTCTACATTATATGGTAGAAGATGTAATCAGGTTCTACATCAAATGTTGAAAAATTTAATCAGATTCTACATCAAATGTTGAAAGATGTAATCAGGTTCTGAATCAAATGTTAGAAGATGTAATCAGGTTCTACATCATATGGTAGAAGATGTAATCAGGTTCTACATCAAATGTTAGAAGATGTAATCAGATTTTACATCATATGGTAGAAGATGTAATCAGATTTTACATCAAATGTTAGAAGATGTAATCAGGTAAGCCTTAACGATTTTTTGTATTCCTTAAAGTCCGATTTCTTTACCCCCTGAAATCTACCTTTCTTTTGCCATTTTATGATTTTAAACTTACTTCCGGTGTCCCTAAACTTACTTTCTATGTGCCTAAATTTACTTCCTATACCCCTAAATTTACTTCCCATGTATCTAAACTTATTTCCTATATCACTAAACTTTCTTTCTGTATCCCTAAGCTTACTTCCTATGTCCCTAAACTTGCTTGGTATATTCTAAAGTTCACTTACTATTTTTCATTTTAACCATGTCTCGATATTTCTTATTTAAAGTAAAAAAGCTGTGATATCTTATTGATATATCATATACATATGATCATATATATATTGAAATATAATATATATATTAACCAGATGATATATCATATATATTTAAATATAATATATATATTAACCAGATGGAGAAATGTTTAAACAGTGTTATAGACATCATGCTTCACTCCCTCGTAGAATTTACAGGAATTTCGGGTGCTTCTCGTCTTCCCCTGCAAATCTGATATTTAAAAAAAATCTGTTTTGTTTTATCTTTTTTTTTATTTCAGAAAGTTACAAAACGTGATATTGGCAAAAAACCTGACATCATGTCAAGATCTGTCCCAATTGTGTACATCTTTTCTAAAATCTATGATATGAGAGGTCTTCGAATCTCAAAGGCCAGAAGAGAACCTTGAAGTTTTAGAACAATTTAAAAAATATCTTTATCTTATAAACTTTTGTCGAGCTTCAAGGGTGAGGGGGAGCGAACACGAAAGTCTGTGTACGCCCGTGTCTATAAACTATCTACTGATTGAGTAGAAGCCTGGTAAACTAAACCTTTGTTTAACTATCCTTGTATCTAATTACACAATTCTCAGATTTGAAAAGTTTTATTCAAACAAACCATCAGTCATCAGTCATCAGTAGTTATGTCGGAGATAATCTGTGAAAATTTGAATTTTAAGGAAGGAAGGATTATTTCCTAATTAATCCTAAATCTAATTAGGAAATAATAATTTGATTGATAAAAAGCTGACTTGCTAAATAAATATTTTTACTTGAAATAATCATCTCTATACTCATCATAATGGTTTCCTGTCTAGGTTCTGAATCAAACTCCTTTATTCATCTTTTTACTTTGTGTTTATTTATATTATTTTTACCTATTTGTGTGTATCCTAACTATCTATCTGTCTCTAGTCCCTGTAGACCGTCTCTCTCAACGAAAGCCTAGCTCCGCAGTGATTCGGAGACCTCGGAGAAGGGAGGATGAGTTGAGAGAGGTTTAGCTCCAAGTATATCGGAGCACTGGTTTCCGGCAGGAGAGGGTTAACTCTTAGTGTCGGAGAAATAACAGTTATCATAGTGCTATTTTAAAGTACAATTTATCATCATGGTTTTCATCTCCGTTATTTTATGTAAACTGGCAGGTGGTTTTTTAACCTTAGATTATTCTTCACCAAGATTATTTGTTCTATGTGCAGGTTAGGGTTCAGGGGGGATTTAACAGAGAATTCCTTAATACAGGATTATTTACATTTTTGTATCAAGCTTTCCCCCAGCCTTTAGGGCTACTACTTGGCCGGGTTAAATATTCCCTCCCCCCATTCCCCCAAACCAAACCAAACTCGTTTTCAACTACCCCACCCCCACCCCCTCTTAAAAACTCTGGTTTCACCCTTGCCCTTAGAACCGTGAAATAAAGTTATCTGAGGATATACAGTATACAGGGAATTTCCACTTAACACGAAAGTAAAATCGTCTTTATCTATTAAAGAAAATCATGGTCTGGTCCTGACTTTAAAAAAAATCTGAGCTAAAAAATAATACAATTACACTATTTCAACAGTGTTTTTTATAAAAAAAAGGCATTTATAGCACCTAGTAAGACAAGTAAAAACATTTAGTTTAAGTTGTAAACCCTAAATGAGTCATATATCAAAAGAATTTATCAAATGTCGTCTTTAAATTTTTTCAAGGGTTTTATAATTTTTTACGTAAATATCAGTATTTGCGAAAATAAATGAAAAGCCATGAATATGAGGGAACAGTTATAAAGAGCTCCATATCATCATTTAATTAAATAACTAGATATCTGCAACATTCCATTATCAGAAAGTGAAGAATTTGTCAATTGATGAATTCTTTCGATGTGTGGCTTATTTAGGCTTTAACTGTATTAAAAGGGTCTAAACTGTAAACCTGTAAAAATGAGTCTATAATGATTATTTCGGAGAAGGAGAATGCCACACTACTGGTACGATTTTGTGACCTTTAGCTCCTACAGTCTGGAGTAGCGTATTTCATTATTTTCATTTATTCATATTGAGAAAATACTGTTTTAAGAAAAACTAAAATTTATCAAAATTATATTTTACGCTAACTTTTTTTTTGTGTTTCTGATTTTTATATTTAAATTTTCCAATTCCTAAAAGTTTGATTGATAACAGAGTCCTAAATTACGCAGTGAGTTGAATGAAAGGTAGATGCAATATGTTCGGGGGAATTTTAAACATTAAGAAAAATTTCAGAATATGCATTCTTAAAGGGACTGTGAGCGTCATTTCAAGTGACCCTCCGTTCAAAGATGGCAATGTCCGATTCACAACGGTAACTTTAAAAACTTTGTTTAATCAAGTATGAATTAGATATCAATGTTTAAAATTATGGAATTTTCAAAAGTGGGTTCTCTCTAAAAATGACTTGAGCATTTCTATGCCAGGAAAACATATAGGAATTATCAAAATTAAATACTTTTTAACCTGGAAAACGACAATTTCTTCCCCATTATTGATCAGATAAAGGTTTCAAGGGTACTATTGTAAATCAGGCATTGCCATCTTTGCATGGCGGGTCACTTGAAATTACGCTTACAGTCCCTTTAATCGTCATGCTGCAAATAACTTTTAGAATAAAAAGTGTCCTAATAATCATGGAAAATACATGACATCATTACAGTGTTCTTCAATCTTTGAAATTTGGAAATTTTGAACAAAATTTAACGTCTCAAAAATGTATTTATCTTTTTATATTTCTTGCATTCTTGCAATACATACGATGAAAATGATGTGGTTCAAGTATTCAGATTGTTTTAAATGAATAATTCAAACCAACTTAATAAAAATTATTTAAACATTAACATTGCCTCTTTACGCCAATTTTAGGTTTATTTTTGATGCAAAACAAAAATGCAAGTGATGTAAACTTTCCAAATGATATATTACCAGACTTAAACTTTTAAAACAGAATTTGTGTAGATAATTATAGATTGAATATTTCTGCGTATATATGTAAGGCCATTACGTCAAATGATCCTGGGTTAAAATTGACCTTGCGGCCACTGCACCAAAAAAACTTTTGATTAATGTCCTCATATGATCATACGCTTACAACCTCCCCCCTCCCCTCCCCCCTCCCATGGATTAATTAACCGTTAATGCCTTTCCTTCAGCATGAACAAAATAGAATAGTTCTCAAATTGAAAATTGATCCTAAAGGTTTTTAATTTTTGTTTTTAAAATATTAAGCTTAAATTTCAATGTAAAGCAAAATTTAACGTATGCAAATTCAGAGCGTTTTTCGAGCTCACACACTTTTCTAATTTTGTCTAATTTCGCTCCAAGTCTGACTTAAGCATTGAAAAATGTAGGATACTTAATTCCATTGTTTTTTTTATTACAAAGATTTATTCACACACAAAGATATAAATACATATATAAATGGTGTAGTTTAAATTTGTTTAAATAATTTTTTTTTGAAAATACAGGTTTCCAAAAGAAAAGAGAAAAAATATGCTAAATTATGCACAAATAAAAAACATGGATTTTTACTCATTACATAACATATTTATCATTTCAGTTATTACGTAATCATCGAATCCTTCAACATATAAGTTATTCATTCTTGTATTTAAAAGTTCTTGTAAAACCGGAACTTTCCATGCATGGTCCAATGGGACATCAAAATATTCTATATTTCTACCTCTGAATCTAATGTAAGATTAAGTCACAAGTTTTGTGTTTTTAGCTTTCTTTTTCTTATATTTACATACTTTGCTTGTCTGTTTGTTTGTTTAAATCAAATAAACGTCAAAGCGGTTGAACTGATCGAGCTCAACATTTTTAAGGCAACTGGCAAATCCTCAGGCAAAGTTTTAGAATTATAAGAATTAACAAATTTGATTTTTTTTTTAAATCCACGAAACAATTTCGATAAATTAGCAACAATTAAAAGTTAAAATGGAAGATGGGCGCGAAGCGGCCTGGAAGCCAAGTGTACTATAAGAGAAAACATTTTGATCGTAATTTTCGAAATTTGAACAACAAAAATTCGTGAGACATCCCCAAAATTCTTTTCATAAACATTTCTAGTTCGCCTTTTAATTCCTATTGGTATCTTTGATTATATATCATTGAACCCCCTCCCCTTCCCTCCCCCCCTTTCACCCTCTCTCCTCTCCTGATTTGGTCTGACCTAGCATGATTTCTGAGTCTTGATTACTGCTTAGTAAGCTTTTTTTAGATTTACTTATATTAAGAATTAACCCTTTGCTAACCAGTAAAGCGGGGGGAAATAGTAAGGGTTTTAGTCTGTTAGAGGGGATACATTTTTTCCACAAGGCCTAAAACTAATAAAAATGATAATAAATAAAAATAAAATAATAATAAAATAAAAATAACACATAGAGATCTGTTTTCTGTTTATCACTAACTAGGCAATTTTTGCTGTTTAGATTTAAAATCTTGAAAGATACAAACATCTGATTTCAGCTGGTGATGAAGAAAGCAGGCTGTATTCTGCTAAATTTCAATCATGCCGGTTACTAGGCGGTGAAAACCGGTTTTTTACGAATATAAATAGATTTAAAGATTATCTTTTTTTAAAGATTTTAATTAACAAAAATAAAATTATTAAGATTGTAAATATGCAACATACTTAGGGACAGGAGCTTTCAAAAATGCAGCGTAATGACATTTTTTTCATAAGTTCTCGACCTTGGTTATACGCTGGTCGCTGGTCTTTCATATTTCGTATTTCATAATAAAGGGATTATTGAGATATTTTGTAAATGTTGTAGGTAACAAATTGGATTTTAGAAACACTAAAATGAGATTTTTGGGACAAAACTAAATTTTTGAAAGATTGAATCATTTAATAATTTTAGAAGACTTATGAAACAATTTGTATGGAAAAATTCGAAACTCTTTGAATATTCTGTGCGTAAAAACGTTGCAAAATTTATTTTATTTTTAATCATGCAAGAAAGTGAATATTTTGATACAGTAACATCTGTCAAAATTTTCGAATAAGCTTTTGTTATCTCAAGACAAGAAATATGCCGATATTACAACATGAATGTGTAAGATTTATATTTTTATTTAAAATTAATCAAAGTTTAAAATATAATTGCTCAGGGAGCATTTATACTAGATGTCTCGAGTTACAAAGCGTCGCATTGTAAATACATGCTTTCTCTAGATTTTACATATATGCAGTGGTCAGCTTTCAGTCTACATATCTTATCCTGATATTCCTAGTGTTTATACAGAGCTGATTATCAGCTTTCAGTCTACATATCTTATCCTGATATTCCTAGTGTTTATACAGAGCTGATTATCAGCTATCAGTTAACATATCTTATCCTGATATCCCTAGTGTCTACACAGAGCTGATTATCAGCTTTCAGTCTACATATCTTATCCTGATATCCCTAATGTTTATACAGAACTGATTATCAGCTCTCAGTTTTCATTTCTTATCCTTATATCCCTAATGTTTATATAGAGCTGATTGTCAGCTATTAATCTATAAATGCTTTTAGTCTACATATCATATCCTGATATCCCATAGTGTCTACACAGAGCTGATTATCAGCTATCAGTTTACATATCTTATCGTGATACCCCTAGTGTGCATACAGAGCTTTTCATTAGCTATCAGTCTATATATATATTTTATCCTGATATCCCTAGTGTTTATACAGAGCTGATTATCAGCTTTCAGTCTACATATCTTATCCTGATATTCCTAGTGTTTATACAGAGCTGATTATCAGCTTTCAGTCTACATATCTTNGGATAATGACCCTATTTCCGAGGAAGAAGGGGATAATTTTATTGAGTTCAAAGCTGGAGACATTCCTGTCGTTAAGGTGAGATAATATATATTTTCTAAATGTCAAAATAGTATTTATGTTCAGCTTGAATGCATCACAATTTCTCCAGATTAAAAAAGAAAAAAATTATCCGTTTTAAGTAAGCAGGACTTAACAGTAAAAAAAGGAATGTAGTAATTTTAAGTGATCAATAATAAGAAGATATCGTTGTTTTTCCCTCTTTAAAATAATTCAATTTAACCATTTTTACTATTTGTTCGACTATAGAACAAAAAGTCACTTTTATAGAGAAACGCCAATTGAATTCAATCAATTTTCAAAACATTGTTAACTCATTCACTCTCGGACAGAAAAAGTATTTGAGGGTACCGATGTGATTGAACTGGTCATATCACTTTATATATAAATAGAAAATAAGTAAAAATAAATAAATCATTGATTTTTAAAAGTACATCAATCAATCAAGAAGTCAATTAATTCTCTAATAAATGCATTAATGACTACTCCTAGTGTATGTTTAGGTACATGATGAGGATGATGATGATGGACCTGCTCGAGGAGAGTGGGGGAATAAATTAGATTTCCTTTTCTCCTGTATATCTGTATCTGTAGGTCTAGGGAATGTCTGGAGGTTCCCCTACCTCTGCTATAAAAATGGCGGAGGTTAGTTTAATCTTTAGAGGCTGACCTTGTAGCCGTGTACACTGTACACTGTACACTGTACTGTCTAGAGGTTGACCTTGTACACTGTACTGTCTAGAGGTTGCCCTTGTACACTGTACACTGTACTGTCTAGAGGTTGCCCTTGTACACTGTACACTGTACTTTCTGGAGGTTGACCATGTACACTGTACACTGTACTGTCTGGAGGTTGACCTTGTACACTGTACACTGTACTGTCTAGAGGTTGACCTTGTACACTGTACTGTATAGATGCTGACCTTGTACACTGTAAATGTAAACTGTACTGTCTAGAGGTCTTGTAAACTGTACATTGTACTTTTTAGAGGCTGACCTTGTACACTATACACTGTACAATGAACTCTCTAGATGTTTACTTTGTACACTGTACTGTCTAGATGTTTACTTTGTACACTGTACTGTCTAGAGGTTTACTTTGCACACTGTACACTGTACTAGTTAATTGAATGCGTTTTATAATGTAAGCCGTACGGCAAAGTAAATCCAGAAATAGTTCGTTTACTTTTTTGTGTTAAACCCAACAATGTTAAAATAAAAAAATTATCTTGGAAAAATTATAATTTTAGACAAAAAAATTCTGCTGAAATTTAGACTTTACTTGATTTCTTCGGCCCCATGCACTGCACCTCATAGTGCACTAACGTAAAAGGCTAAATGTACGTTAAACAGAGTAGAGCTTGCAGTGTACCGTGTACAGCGTTTATAGTTTACAGTGTACAGTGTACAGCGTTTATAGTTTACAGTATACAGTGTACAGCGTTTATAGTTTACAGTGTACAGTGTACAGCGTTTATAGCTTACAGTATACAGTGTACAGCGTTTAGTTTACAATTTACAGCTTCCATGATAAGGTTATGTAGCGGAGCAATGAGACGGGCAGTGATGATACTATATATCTGAGATATAAATTGGCAAATTCTCATCCAATACTTTTCTTATTGGGGAGCAATAAAAACAAAGAAAATACACAATAAATCATCACTTATTTCACCAAAAAAAGTGTTAGAAATTTTTGCATATCAATCCTAATTTAGAATTATTTCTTTGAAACTAAAATTGTCTTATGATAATGATCTTTTTTTATATTTGGATAATTACATTTCCCTCCAAAATTTATATTTTTGAAAATTTGAAAAATCCACCAAAAAAAACAAGAAAATTTACAACATTTTTGTTCTGTTTTTGTATAGTGTATACAGTGTATAAAGAAATTATAATGCCAAAGAAAGCAAGATGAAAGTTTTATTTATTAAAACATTTTGGCGCCTATACTTTGTTAACATTATTTTATTTTAGGCTCGTTTTTGATAGTTTACTTCACAGCTATGGTTTTCTGTGGTATCCCTATATTCTATCAGGTTGGTTTTGGTAGTTTTCAGATAAAATTATTTTTATCTTTTTTATTATTCTTTAGCAACACTTTTCCTTTTCATCTTAATTACTTATATTTTTGTTGTTGATTTATTATCATAATTATCAAAATTATCATAATTATAATTATTATCATTATTATCATTATAATCATTATTATCATTATTATCATTATTATCATTATTATTATTATTATTATTATTATCATTATTATTATTGATATTTTTTTATATTGGTTAGCGTTATTGTTATGATTATAATTTTTACTATTACAACTACCATAATTGTTAATATCATTATAATTATTATTATCATTATTCATATTTTTATAATCAGTATTATCATTATTATTATCATTATCAGGAGGTTGCTATCGGTCAGTATCTGGGATCTGGAGGAATGACCCTGGTTGGCCAACTGTGTCCAATGTTAAAAGGTGAAAGTTTATTCATTTTTAAATCTAAATTATTTCAATCTAAACAAAATGGAAAAGTCAAATTTGATTGAATTTGCTGTTTTGACTTTGTGACCTCGTAGCTCATCTAATTTGATTTTGTAATTAGAAACGCAAATTTCTCAAATAACGAATTTAAATCATTTTTGTTCTTTTCCATACATCTTCAGAAAGAGGAATTCATATTCAAAATTCAAAATTGTGTTGATTTAAAAAAAGTTATAATTTTTATAATTTTTCAAATTTATATACTAATTTTTAACTAGGAATATATTTGGATAAATGAATTTAAAGTTATTGTTCTTTTACTTTTTTTTTTATTAAAATTATTTCTGTTTACTTTTACAAAGTTAGAAAATAAATTGAAATATAAAAATAAAATGAATTGTTTCATTTTATTTTTGTAATTGTTTTCCCCTATTTCATAATTACAATAAATAGCTAACAAATTTCAAATATTTCAGAATCTGAAAAAGTCTTTAAAAAATGCGATTGAATTTTTGGCTTTCTTTAGCAACGAATTTATATCGAATATTTTTATTTCATAATTTGGGAATTGTGTAAAACTAAATATCATGAATATTTTAGTGGGGTGTACACACTTTTATGAGTCAGCTTTGATAATGAGCCCAATTACATGGTGTATTTGTCTGTCTGTTTACTTGTCTGTCCTTTACTTGTCTGTTTGTTTATTTTTCTGTCTGTCTATTTGGCCGGGTGTATCTTTGTCTGTCTTTTTATTAATCTGTATTTTTATTTGTCTGGATATGGCCTGTCTGTCTATTATTTGTCTGTTTGTTTATTTGCCTGTCCGTTAATTTGTCTTTATGTTTATTTATCTGTCTATTTGTCAGTCTTTTTATCTGTTTATTTATCTTGGTGTTTATTTGTCCGTCTGTCTTTCCGTCAATTTGTCTGTCTGTCTATTTATTTATTCAAGAATCTACAGAACACAATTTTGGATACATGTATGCTTTAACAAAAAAAGTTTGTTAAATTAAAATATAATAATAATGTATTTAAATTTTTAAAAAGTTTGTTAATTCTAGAACTAAAAGGTCTAAAACTATAAAATAATTTTAAAAAGATGAAATAGTAAAAATGATTAATTGATTAAACGTTTTTTTTTGTCTAGGAACTGGTATTGCTACAATGGTGGTCGTCTTCTTCCTTGATATTTACTACTGTATAATCATAGCCTGGACCTTCTTCTACCTGATTGCAACCTTTACAGCTCTACCTGATCTTCCATGGGATACTTGCGGTTAGTTTAAAGGGAGTGACCGGCAATGTATGGTGTTTTAACTGAGATTGCATGTATTGTAGAGAATTATTTTTAGAATTCATTTGAGATACATAATTTAATAATTTAATTATATTTAATAATTAAAAAAAACGATTCTGAAAAACGTACCCACCCAAATTGATGATCTAGAACGTCGTCGACTTTGCGCTCAAACTCAGTAATTATAGATCTTTAAAACATATGTCTCAAATAAATCATAAAAAATTTCTCTACAATACTGCAATCTTAGTTCAACTGCCATAAATTGCTGATCACTCTCTTTAAAGCTTTTTTAAGGGACTTTCGTCGTAATCTGAAGTTAAACGCCCCAATTTACAATTTTTATCAAAAATGAGGAAGCTTTTTCTCCCATTGGAAGAGATAAATTCTGCTTATTTCCTTCATTATGTATATCTCACAAATTTACAGTTACCTTATTACAGAGAAACCTCTCATGAAATTTATCCAATATATAAATATAACCATTATTTTTGCTTCGGCGCAGGTTTAAACGATATATTTGTGACATTTAATTCGTCAAATGAAGAGTTACTTGAAGTAAACTCCCCTTTAATACAAAAAATTCTTGAAATAAAGTCGCTTTAATACAAAAATTCTTAAATACAAAAAAATCAAATTGCAAATTATTGAAGTTTGTTTTCCAGGCTCTGTTTTCTCACTAAAAACTTATAATACTGTAAACATCATTTCAGACGGGCATTGGAATACTCCTTACTGCTTTAAAGCACATGACAACATAACAGAAAACCAGGTATTAATCATTCATATTATTCAATTTATCAATCAATTAATCATTCAATTAATCAATTAATCAATAAATTAATAAAATCAAATCAATTACTCAGTTCTCTCCTGTTCGCTCTATGTCCATATTTGTTTAGATTTAAACATTTTATTTCAAAGTTTAAGAATATTTTAAAAATAAGTCATCCTTTTATTGCTCTAATTTATATATTTTAATTCAATTTTTTGTTTGTTCGCGATTGTAAATGAACAAAAAATCAACTTGAATAGGAAACCTTACTTTTTTTTATTCATGATTCTCGTTTTAAAGTTTTAAAAATGAAATAGAATACTCATAATGATTGCAATTTTTTGTAAATATGTGCTTAAAACTTAAATCTGTATAACGTTATGAAGGAAAATAACTTATAATAAATAATAATTTCGTTTAACACTTTTAATCCGTTTACATTTAGTCCTGAAAAGTCCACGATTGCAAGTTAGGGGTCAAAATTTTACTTTTTTCCGCAAAAGGAATATTTCAAAATTTAAGAAGCTAAACTACAAATATTTTTAAGTTATGATGTTAAACTAAACGGTCAGATATCATATTGCAATACAACCCCTTCGGGAACAAAAGTCTAGTTTAAACGATACCGACAAAATTACAAATATATCACGTTTAATTTTTTATAATTTTCATAATTTTTTACATTTTAGATTGATTTAAAGAATCACACGAAGATTTTTGACAATATTACTCATCATAACAAGACAACAACACCAGTCGAGGAGTTCTTTAAGTATGTTCAATTTTTTTGGTACTTTTGATTTTTTTTTACTTTGAAGAAGCTCCATGGCCATAGAATGGGAGATGAGTGATTCTTTGATGTATAAGTTTTTTTGTAAACTTTGCACAATACAATAAAATCAAACTTATTGAGAATAAACTTTTTAACTTAAAAGTTCTCAATGTACTTAAATGACATAAATCCATTCTCGTTAAAGTGACTTGCAGATGTAATTTAAAGTGGACCTCCAATTATGAAGTGGCATGTTCGATTGACAACAGTACCCTTAAATACTTTCAAGAATAAATGATATATCAATGTTTACTCGCTTAAAATGGATTATTTTTATTTATAGTTTATCTAGAAAAGTGACTTATAAAGATTTATGAAACTAGCCTATTTCATAATTTGGTTTTCTTTTAATATTAATTTTAGATTTTCTATAAAATGATGTTCCAGGGCCCAAAATATTATATTGCATAAATATGTGAGTGCACCTGCAGTATGGGAGCAGTACAACAAAATGGCCGTTTTACACTTTTTTCTAGTAAATTCCACTCTAATATATATTCTATTCTCTTTGACTAAGACAGACCAGAAACAACTGCTAACATTTTTTGTATCATTTATAAAATCTGCGGAAAAATGATCAAAAGGTTTCCTGTATTATACAATACTTTGTCCTGAAATAAGTGAAATTTATTATGTATATAATTTATTATGTATATAATTTATTATGTATATAATTTCGTACAGGCTTAAGGGTTTATAAGTTAAATCATCCTGCAACTTACAAGGATTAAAGAACACAATATAGATCTTTTCTGGTTTATTAAACTGTGTAGATATCACATACATTTTAAATGGTTTTATAAAATAGACCAAACTTTTTTACAATTTTTGAATTTAACTCAAGACTAATCCTATCCTACCGCTAAAATATGTTCCTGAATACTCAGTACTTCCTGTAAAATCTTCATTTAGAAAAAAAGGAGGACACTAAATTTCGCGGATTTATTTCTTACTTTTCGTATGTTAGAAAATGGGTTGAATTCCATTAAGTTTTTTTTCTCAAGTTTTTATGCATGATTTATAAGAAACAAGTGTTTTTCTGGAATACCATAAAAAGAATATTTCTTCTTTCTCTCAGTTTTTGGCAGATTGGAAATTCGTCTGTTAGTTTTTCTAATCAAAAACGTGATTTGATCATTCTAAATTGATTTTTTATATCTACCAATTTTTTTATTCTAAATTTTTAAATTTGGTAATAGAACATTCCCAACAAAGGTAAATTTTCTGAAAAATGTATCAATGATTTTTAATGTTTTGTTAAAGGGCAGTGTTTTGAAACTATTTGACTTACTTTTAGACAGTTGTTTTGATAATTACAATAATTTAGGAAAAATTATTTGGTTTACAGCTTTATTCCCTTACTTCGTGATGTTCATCCTGCTTTTTAGAGCTCTCACTTTGGACGGTAGGTTCTACGGTGGTAGGCGATTATTTCAATATAATGAAGACGACTTTCGATTTTAATTTGGGATCATATAAAGTTTTTTAACAGCATGAATGTACAAAAACATATAAACAATTAGAAGCTGTCAGTTAAAAAAGCTTCTCTTTACTTACTTGAAAAAGGCTTGTTATCAAATAAAACTTAAATAGAAAGACGTCTTTGTTATTTTGACATAATAGCCTGCCACCGTTTATATACTTCAATATAGTTCAAGTGCCCGGCGTTGCCCGTGGAATTTTAAAATATTTCTATTTACTGTTTTGCGCCGATTTAAGGATTCATCTCATAATTGGATATTGAGATAGATAGATAGAAAGATAGATGTTACCACCATGCAATTTCTATTGGTTCAGAATAAACACCAAACACATGACTAAACCCTGATTGGATCAGGCGCTAATGGATACGGAAAACAAATGTGCTCCAGAAAGAGATGGCAAGGCCCGATTCACAACGTTCCTTTAATAGCTTTGTCTAATCAAGTATTATTTATATATCACTGTAAATAATAAGTTTCCAAGGTCACTTAAAATTACATAAATTACACTTACATTCCATTTAAGGAGGAATAATTTACCTTTTTGTAAATTATATTTGTTGTAGGAGCTATTGATGGATTGTGGTATATGATCCATGTTGACCCTGCCAAGCTAGTTGACGGTCAAACATGGATTGATGGCGCTTCTCAGATCTTCTTCGCGTACAGTGTTGGTATGGGTGCTCTACCTGCCCTGGGGTCTTATAACAAGTTCCATCATAACTGCTTCAAGTTAGTATAATAACAAGTTCCATCATAACTGCTTCAAGTTAGTATAATAACAAGTTCCATCATAACTGCTTCAAGTTAGAATAATAACAAGTTCCATTATAACTGCTTAACGTTATTATTATAACAAGTTCCATCATAACTGCTTCAAGTTATTATTATAACAAGTTCCATCATAACTAACTCAAGTTAGTATAATAACAAGTTCCATCATAACTGCTTCAAGTTATTATTATAACAAGTTCCATCATAACTGCTTCAAGTTAGTATAATAACATGTTCCATCATAACTGCTTCAAGTTAGTATAATAACAAGTTCCTTCATAACTGCTTCAAGTTATTATTAGAACAAGTTCCATCATAACTGCTTCAAGTTATTATCTGTCGGTTTACGATCTGCAATTAATTTTAAATATTAAACAGTAAACGCAATTTTGTGTGAGCATATATCTATAGAGTGGCACGGCCGATTCGCAACGGAACACTTTAAACCTTTGTCTTATTGTCCTTATTTTATTGATGGTATCTCAAAATGATTGATAGACTTGTGCTGCAGAGGTCATTGAAGAAACTGTCGGAATTTTTCACGTTTTAAGATATCTTTCTTATCATTACTCAGATATTTAGTAAAATGGTACTGTTCTGAATCAGGCTTGTCACTTATTAAATAAAAGGTCACTAACGTTTTTATTCCCGTGCAAAATGAAAAAATGCTAAATTTTTTTAAAACAATTTTTTATGCTCTGATAAATACCTTTTAACCATTTCTATAATTCTCTTCTTGATTTGATGATTTAGATGACTACCAAAGTTTTATGCGAATCTAACAAAGTTTTTTAAGAAGTTAGTAAAGATAAAGAGGATATTTTTTTGAGATTTAATCTGGTACAATCAGATGGAAACTAAATTAATCAAGAATAGGATATCTGCAGAGATAATGATTTTCAGTATTATAACTTTAAACTCAAGTTTGCAAATTAAATGCATAGATTTTCGATAGCCAAATTCCGCCTGGTTTAAGAAGATAATGTCCCTTAACTTCATTAGCATTCGCATAAATCTGATATTGTCTAATATCCCCTGTATCCTATATTATCTGTATCTAGGGATACTATTATCCCCTGTATCCTATATTATCTGTATCTGGGAATCATATTATTCCCTGTATCCTATATTTTCTATATCTAGGAATGCTATTCTCCATTGTATCCTATTTTATTTGTATCTAGGTATATTATTATTCCCGGTATCCTATATTATCTGTATCTAGGTATATTATTATCTCCTGTATCCTATATTATCTATATATATAGGGATACTATTATCTCCTGTATCCTATATTATCTGTATCTAGGGATACTATTATCTCCTGTATCCTATATTATCTGTATCTAGGGATACTATTAACCCCCGTATTCTATATTATCTGTATTTAGGAATACTATTAACCCCCGTATTCTATATTATCTATATCTTGGGATACTATTATCTCCTGTATCCTATATTATCTGTAGCTAGGGATACTATTATCCCCTGTATCCTATATTTTCTACATCTAAGGGCCACTATTAACCCCCGTATTCTATATAAGCTATATCTAGGGATGCTATTATACCTGTATCGTGAACAGTTTGACCTGCCTGCTAGCTGGTGTTCTAGTATTCTCTATTCTAGGATATATGGCCAAACTTCAGGTAAAACTTCCTCTAGTCCAGCACCATAATCTTAACCCTGACTTTAATCTTGACAATGACCTTATCCTTAATCTAAACCTTATCGTTAATCTAAACTTTATCCTTAATCTAAACCTTATCCTTAATCTAAACCTTATTCATAATTTAGACCTTATCCTTAACTTTGACTTTGACTTTAAATCCAACATTGAAGGTGACCTTAACCTTAACCTTACCTTGATTTTGACTTTGTTTTTCACCTTGACCTTAACCTTAACCTTAACCTTAACCTTAACCTTAACCTTAACCTTAACCTTAACCTTAACCTTAACCTTAACCTTAACCTTAACCTTAACTTTAACATTAACCTTAAACTTAACCTTAACCTTAACCTTAACCTTAACCTTAACCTTAGCCTTAACCTTAACCTTAACCTGAACCTTAACATTAACCTTAACCTTTACCTTGACCTTGACCATGACTTTGATCTAGACCATGGCTTTGACCTTGACCATGACTTTGACCTTTCCCTTGACTTTGACATTTACCATGACTTTGACTTTGACCATGACTTTGACCTTGACCATGACTTTGACCTTGACCTTGTTAACCTTGAAATGATTTCTGCCTAGGGAGCTACCCTGGATGAAGTTGTAAACAGTGGACCTGGACTTGTCTTCCTTACCTATCCTGATCTGGTAATTAGACAAAAATAGGAAAAAAATAATTAGATAACGATAACAAATAATCTTTATAATACAGCTCTTTACGCATATACTAATATATATATAGATATATTTGTTTGTATATATGTTAGCTATAGCTGGCCAAACGACTGAACCGAATAAGCTGAAAGTTTTTGAGGAAACTCATCGGTACCCTGGGAGTAACCAAGGTACCCTGGGAGTAACCAAGGTACCCTGGGAGTAACTAAGGGCTCAAAAATCCGATATTTCCTCAAAAATCTAAATGTTTTTTTATCTTATAAATTACATGATTTTAAAATTTCACCAGCAGCACTAGGCACTTTTGTTAGTCAGATAATTATTAGAAAATAATTAGTGATAATAATTAGAAAATAATTAGATTATAATAAATAAAAAATAGTTTGGAAATAATAGAAAATAGATAAGAATTAGAAAATATTTAGATGATAATAAATAGAAAATAGTTTGAAAATAATAGAAAATAATTAGAAAATAAGTAGACATTAATTAGAAAATAATTAGAAAAAAATCAAATAAATAGAAAAATATTGATAAAAAAGTGGGAATCGTAAAAATGTGGAAAAGAAAGACAAATATTAGACTCAAGTTAATATTTTATATTGTCCAACGAATATAAAACACAGCAGTTGTGCAGTGTGCACAGACCTTTTTCACTAAATAAGTTGATTTCTAGCTTCCATGGTAAAACTATTTGCTTCATCAAATACATAAAAGATTACTAAATGTCGTCTTTTATGTTCTGCAGTTTTATGAATCTCACATTATTACAGATATATGTATACTATATATGCATACATAGTGTCTCCTCTCTTTCTAGTAAAAATTTTAACTTTATGTTGTTGTACACGCGAAAGTTTTCTACTAATATTTTAAAACAATAATACAATTTTTTTAGAGGGAAGTTTTCTAGATTTTGAATAAACATAGCTGACCGTCCAACAATCTTTCCTTGGGTCATGTTACCAGAAATCTAAAAAGGATAAAAATCAAATATTTGTTTAGGTTATTACTCTTCCTGGTTCAGTACTAAATATTTGTTTAGGTTATCACTCTTCCTGCTTCAGTACTAAATATTGTTTAGGTTATCATTCTTCCTGGTTCAGTACTAAATATTTGTTTAGGTTATCACTCTTCCTGGTTCAGTACTAAATATTTGTTTAGGTTATCACTCTTCCTGGTTCAGTACTAAATATTTGTTTAGGTTATCACTCTTCCTGGTTCAGTACTAAATACTTGTTTAGGTTATCACTCTTCCTGGTTCAGTACTAAATACTTGTTTAGGTTATCACTCTCCCTGGTTCAGTACTAAATACTTGTTTAGGTTATCACTCTCCCTGGTTCAGTACTAAATACTTGTTTAGGTTATCACTCTTCCTGGTTCAGTACTAAATACTTGTTTAGGTTATCACTCTTCCTGGTTCAGTACTAAATATTTGTTTAGGTTATCACTCTTCCTGGTTCAGTACTGTGGGCAACAATATTCTTTGTCATGCTATTAGGTAGAATTTATCTCATTTTAAACTTTTTTTCTTCAAATTTTTCATTTTATCATTTTAACTAAAGAAAAGGTTAACAATGTTTCAATTGAGCTGTGTTATGAAAATAGATCAATATGCATATCATGTTTAACATATACGATCAAAAGAATGCATAGCTGTTTCATAATAAAAAAAAAATATGATGAAGCTTTAAAATATGAAACTTTTTACTCATTTTACATTTTCCCGATTTTTTTAAAAAAAACTTCTGTTTCATCAAAAGCAGGAATAATTGTACATTTATTACCGAAATTTTGCATGAGTATGGCAATCAGATGTTTTCTATACAATAATGGCGTAGGTAGTTTATCGGCTATTGGATAGGTTAACAAACTTTAAGATAGAGTTCATTAAAGAAACTGCAGACGTAATTTTAATTGACTCTCCATTTAAAAATCAAAGAGTGTCCTGTTCCATTCACAATGGTGGCGACATAGATTCAGCCTATCTCACATATACTTTTCTGTAGCCTTGTACATGTACATTTTAGCACTATAACGCATTTGTTGTTAGCTGTGGTTTTTAATAAGTAATCGGCAAAGTTCTCATAGATTTTAGCTTGTTTGCTTGAGTCCTTTAAACCACAGTGAAGATGGCTTTTAGCTTGTTTGCTTGAGACCTTTAAATCACAGTGAAGATTTGTTTGCTTGAGACCTTTAAATCACAGTGAAGATAGATTTTAGCTTGTTTGCTTGAGACCTTTAAATCACAGTGAAGATGGATTTTAGCTTGTTTGCTTGAGACCTTTAAATCACAGTGAAGATGGATTTTAGCTTGTTTGCTTGAGACCTTTAAATCACAGTGAAGATAGATTTTAGCTTGTTTGCTTGAGACCTTTAAACCACAGTGAAGATGGATTTTAGCGTGTTTGCTTGAGACCTTTAAATCACAGTGAAGATGGATTTTAGCTTGTTTGCTTGAGACCTTTAAATCACAGTGAAGATAGATTTTAGCTTGTTTGCTTGAGTCCTTTAAATCACAGTGAAGATGGATTTCAGCTTGTTTGCTTGAGTCCTTTAAACCACAGTGAAGATGGATTTTAGCTTGTTTGCTTGAGACCTTTAAATCACAGTGAAAATGGATTTTAGACGCCGGGGAATCGAATCATTTGTTTTCTTTATACTAAAGATTGTTTGCAACCTGGAAATAGACATTCCATTCTAGAAATGGAAGATCGTCTACAGTCCCTTTAAATCTGAAATCTATGAAAAACATCGGCAGTAAATTTTCTTTAAAAATGTATTCTCCGGCCTTTTCCCAAGCAAAATCCTTCCTTCCAGAATGTTTATATTGTATATATGCGAGCTCACATTTCCTGAATATAAACTTTTAGGGAAAATAAACAAAATCTTGATGAACCAATTTGAAAACCCTCTTTATAAATTTTTCCTGTTTTTCCTAAAAAGCTCTGAATTTCTTTTGCCAGCGTTGAAATCTATATGACCAGTACGACCGAAAATTCTTATGAGTCGTTTTTAAAATCTATTTGGTCTTATGATAAAAAACAGGTTTTATATCGATACTCTTTTTAAAATATTTATTTATTTATGCATTATTTTGTCCTTCAGATCATAAATGGCTAATTTTATTGACCTTTCTATGACATCTCTGGAATCTGCAAAATCAAAAAGTTAAAGTTTAAAATATAAAAGATTTAATTATTAGGTTTTAAAGATATAGGAATTAAAAGTATGAAGCAAGTAGTTATTAGTTTAAAAATCTAGCGCTATATTCAGTTCTGGGGATTGACAGTGAGTTCTGCAATGTAGAAGCACTAGTGACTGGTATAGTGGATAACTGGCCTGATAAACTTCTCAAGCATAGGAGAGCATTTACAGGTAGGATTTATTTAAAATACAAAGGAATGTTTGCGAAAATTAAAAGGGTTACAGGCTAAACTAGGATCAGTTTGAAGCTAATTGAACAATATAAGTTTCGACAGCAATTTATCAACAGGGTTATATTTACAGGAATTTTATGAGATGACGTGTTTTAAGATTCTCTCAAAAAATGAAAAAAAAAGATGGAAACCGATTGATTTTAAATACAGCTATGGGGTAGCCTATACCTTTAACTTTCACAGCACTACCTTTAAGGGCATTTTGACCTTAAGAATCGATATTTGTAATTATATTAAACTTTATTCTAGTTTGTTTGTGTGTGTTCCTATTTATCCTTGGTATTCCAATGTGTACAGAGGGAGGAATATATATGTTCCAGCTCATGGACTTCTACAGCTGTTCAGGTCAGTTTATACCTGGATGCAGGTGTTCAGGTCAGTTTATAACTGGACATATGTCAGTTTATACCTGAATGCAGGTGTTCAGGTCAGTTTGTAACTAGACATATGTCAGTTTATACCTGGATACTCATACAGGTCAGTTTGTACCTGGATACAGGTGTTAAATGCAGGTCAGTATATACCTGAATACAGGTCAGTTTATTCCTGGATACAGGTCAGTTTATACTTGGATACAGGTTTTCAGGTCATTTTATACCTGGATAAAAGTGTTCAGGTCAGTTTTTACTTGGATACAGGTGTTAAGGTCAGTTTATTCCTGGATACAAGTGTTTAGGTCAGTTTATACTTGGTTACAGGTCAGTCTATATCTGGATACAGGTCAGTATATAACTGAATACAGGTCAGTTTATACATGGATACAGGTTTTCGGGTCAGTTTATACTTGGATACAGGTGTTAAGGTTAGTTTATACCTGGATGCAGGTTTTTAGATCAGTTTATACTTGGTTACAGGTCAGTTTATACCTAGATACAGGTCAGTATATACCTGAATACAGGTCAGTTTATACCTGGATACAGGTCAGTATATACCTGAATACAGGTCAGTTTATGCCTGGATCAGGCCAGTTTATACTTGGATACAGGTGTTAAGGTCAGTTTATACCTGGATGCAGGTTTTTAGATCAGTTTATACTTGGTTACAGGTCAGTTTATACCTGGATACAGGTAAGTATATACCTGAATACAGGTCAGTTTATACCTGGATACAGGTCAGTATATACCTGAATACAGGTCAGTTTATACCTGGATACAGGTTTTCAGGTCAATTTATACTTGGTTACAGGTCAGTCTATTCCTGGATACAGGTCAGTATATACCTGAATACAGGTCAGTTTATACCTGGATACAGGTCAGTTTATTCCTGGATACAGGTGTTCAGGCCAGGTTTGTTAAAATCTGCCTTCACATAAAATTTAAAAATGTTACTTTAAATTGTCTTTCTTTCATCACGATTGTTTATAATTTAAATGGTACTGCAGGAATGGCGCTCCTCTGGGTCTGTTTCTTCCAAACGATTGCCATTGGCTGGTTCTTCGGTACAGCCAAGTTCTGTGACTGCGTAGAACAGATGACCGGGAGAAGACCAGGAATATTCTGGTTTATGTGCTGGAAATATTTTGCTCCATCTGTAATGGCGGTAAGTTAATGGGAGTGTTCGTCAAAATATGATTAAAGGGACCCTCCACTAAAAAAGAGGGATATGTCCGATTCACAACGATGTCCTTAAAACCATAATATGTTCAATAAAGTGAAAGATAATGTAATTTTTTTATTTGAGAAGTGTTTAATTCTATTAATTTTTTCACTGTCTCTGAAGAAAAAAATGGACAAGTCACTTTTACAGAGAAACAACACATTAAAATAAACAGTTTTCAAAAACAAAACTTGGAAATATTATTCATCGGTAAGTTCAAAGGGATCTTCTCGTGATTTTGAACCAAGTGTTCGTTGAAATATGATGAAAGAGACCCTATACAACAGTGGGCATATCAGATTCACAACGATATACTTTTAATCTCTTCAATTATGTAAAAGATCTAGCTAGAAAAGTGTTTAATTCTGACAATTTATTCATTGTTTCTGAGGAAAAACTGATTAAGTCACTTCTGCAAACAAACTGCAAATAAAAATAAACAGGTTTTTAAGGGTAACGTTGTGCAATAACATTCTATCAATGGAGGGTTACTTCATACTTGAAATAAAGTTTACAGTCATTTTAGAAGCACAAACCCTTTCAATGGATCTAAGAAGATGCCCGACATTAGCTGTCCCTAATATTGTAATATCGAACTAGCGAAAACATTTCGAAACTCCAAAAATGTTGTTCGAAATAATAAACAGAATGTTAAGTATCTCAAATCTCAAATTCGTATCAACCAAAATTCTGTTCGTAAATTAGAACACCATTTTCGAGATTAGGAAATCTCTCGGTTTATTCAATATTACGATCTATATTATATATTAATCTATATTAATCTATATTAATCTTGAACGTTTTATCTCGATCTGTGGCCATTTTTAAAGGAATTGAGTCTTTGTCACAGACTCTGAATTTATAATCCCTATATCTTTGGAACCCAATGTCGTACATCTTTGATATTTCAAACTTATATTATTTGATCTAACAGAATTCATAGTTTGAAATATCTAAGGTCTACGACATTGGAATCCAAAGATATAGGGTTTAGAAAAGCAGAGTTTGTGGCAAAGACTCAATTCCTTTGGAGATATTCTCCAGATAAAGATAACAATGCCCGATTCACAACGGTACCATTTTAACCTTTATCTAATCAATAATGTAGAAGATATTGTCGTTTCTCGAGATTTAAAAGTTTTTAGTTCTTATAATTCCTGCGTAGACATGTGCTAAAGTCACTTTTGTAGAGAAGGCCTAAATTGAAAAAAAAAACAGTTTTCTTAATTTTAATTAATACGTGATCAGTCAAAACTTGTAAGGGATCGAACCATCGTGAATCGGGCACTCCCATCTTATGTATAGAGGGTCACTTGAAATTTCGCGTACAGTCCCTTTAAAGTTATTCCTGCAGGGTGTACAGGGTGTACAATGTACATCGATTTAATTAATCTGTTGATCTACAAAAGATTGAGATCAACAGATTAATTCCGAGATTCAGAACACAAAAATTAAGATTTCTGTTTAGTTTGTGTTTGGATTCTATATTTACTCCTATAAACCGGTAACCTATGGAAAGGATTATATCTACCCGGGCTGGGCTGAAGCACTAGGGCTGGGTATGTCCTTAGCATCGATGATCTGGATCCCAGGAATACATTTCAAAAAGATTCTCAATCGCAAAAAAATAGAAAAAAATTTAATGTATGAAAATTCCGTGATTCACATGACTATTCTAATCTAACCAAACCTGAAATATTGGGAGGGTCCAAAGAAACAAATAAGCTGTTTTAATACAGATTACGCAGAATGCAGTCTTTGCTTTTCAGGTTGTCACTAGAAATGTTTCTATTAGTGTTAAAATGCAATAAGAAGCAGAGCAAAACATTGAGGCTGTTTTATCCGTGTAATCTTTTAAACGCTTCTCTCGCTTTTTAAAAAGGAATTGATTCTTTGCCGCAAACTCAAATTTTCGAATCCCTATATCTTTGCAACCTGTTGGTGTAAACTTTTGAGATTTTAAACTTTGATTATTAGAAATCCTAGTTTGAAATATGTAAGGTCTACTACATTGTGGTTGTAAAGATAAAGATATTAGTCTATTAGAAAATCCAGTTTAAATTCCTTTATTTGGATTTTAGTGATCTAAGTCTGTTTTTACTTTTGTGCAAGAGTAATGGAAACATTTAAACGGATTTAAACTTCAATCACATTCGTAAGTGAAGATTATACAACGTTTTAGAAAAACAGGACCCCTGCATTTATTTTGTTCGATTTTAAGCGTGTTTTTATCAAAATATTGAGGGGTAGGGGTTTATGATAACAATGAATCAATAAACACTACTTTTGTTTCTATCTAATGTTTCTTTCAAAATAATACTGTAAAGATTATAAAATTATTTTCATCTAAACTTATTTTTTACCTGGGCGGCGCTGCAAGTTTTAATTTGTAAAAATCTGAATAAATCATGATTTATTTATGATCAATGCCTTTAGACGAAAAAACGGTTTAATTAATAGATAAATTTTTTAGCAATACAGTGGCCGAATTTAAAGAATTTGAGCGGCGGTTTTAATATGGTTGGTTCCACTAAAAATTGTATCGAATGTTTCAAGATTTAAGCCGGCGCTTAATTTAAACCGGGTTTTGGCAGATTTAAACCGCGGCTCAAATTCTTTAAATTCCATCTCAGGGTTACTTCAATGACGACCTTAAAAATGAAAATTTATAACGATCTGTAGGCTAATTCTTTTCTGCCACACATAACGTGATTAAATGATTTAGTGAATAATTTGACAATAAAAGAAACAGTATTATAACTGCAGGGAACCAAGACTTTAAGAAAAATGACTAAAAAAATTCTGTATAGTTATCTTTGAATTTTTATCTTTGCGGGTAACCCAGTATATTTTTTATTTATCGGTTTACAAAGCAAAAATGAATAAAAATAAATGTTAAATCATGGTTTGATCTTGATGATACGGCAAAACAAATATAATTTTTTATTTTAACAAAATCATGATCGGTTATGAGTATACAAGTTTGTTAAGTAAACACAACATTTCTTAATACGTCATCATTTATAATCCTCTTTTTTTCTTTTTTTTTATCCTCTTAAGATAAGTTATAAGCACAAGGTTTGCTTATAGAACCTTAAGAACTGGGAACCTTCTACCTCAAGTTGTATGTCCTTGACGTACTATTCATAAAATAAACTGGGTTTAATAAAAATAATGAAATCATATGAATGCGGGTTTTTGGATTTTTTTTATGATTTCCGAAGCCAAGTTTTGCGTAAGCATAATCCTCAAAAGTTTCCACATTAATGGAATATTGGCCTTGACACTGGGAAACTTTATCATTGGTCTGACACTTCCAGACTCTGGATATACTAAGCCCCATAAGAAAGCAATTCTAAAATCAAACAACCTTTTAAATTTTAAATTTTGACCCTATCAAACAGTTTGTTCTTTTCCATTTTTCAGATAAAATAAGAATGGGTCAAGATAGACTTTAATTAATAAACAATAATACGCAAAACTAATCTTCACAAAAACCCTAAGAACACAAAATGCAATTTAATACTTAGCAAGAAATAATTAAGAACTATGTTCTACGAAGTAATAATATTTTTTTTATAAAAACAAGAATTTTTCTTTATCTTTATTTTTTGGGACAATAAAAGTACAGCTTTTCCAACGAATTGGCGCTTGCCCTTAAATATAGGTTTCCAGCAAACGTAAACTTTCGCAAAAAAATGCGAAATTTCGCAAACTTTTTCGTGAAATTAATATTTTTTTTCGAGAAAATGAATTTTGCGAAAGGAAGCAAAAAATTTGTATTATTTCGTAAAAAAAACATGCTACAATTTCGCGAAAAATTGCAAAGATTTTATTTTTTTGCATTTTTTTAGCGAACGGTGTGCGAAATAAAAATACTCTTCTTTATTTTTGGCAGTCTCTCTCTTTAGAATAAGAAATTGAAATGTACTCTTAAAGGATATGCTATATACTACCTGTTTACCCGTCCTGGAACAGTTCTAGAGGTACCATTTTACCATTTTTTATTTATTAAATAAAAAGGAATTGAATCTTTGCCAACATCTTTAATTTCCTAATCTTTATATCTCTGCAACCTTTTGGTGTAAAGCTTTGATATTATAAACTTAATTTATTTGATCTTATATCTTTCTTAGTTTGAAATATCTAAGGTCTACGACATTTGACTGCAAAGATGTAGGGAGTAGAAAATTAGAGTTTTTGGCAAATACTCAATACCTTAAGAATATGATAGAGAAAATTTTAAATGGACAGAATTAGTTAGTTTTCTCCTTGTTTGAAGATTAAATGATGTAATTGGTAATCTCCACACGATGAAGAAATACGTTTACCATAATTTTCTTATATTTTGCTTTTTAAAATTTTTGCAGATATTTGGTTTTATTATCTAACTGTTCAACCAGAAAATCCGAAATTTTTATTTTTGTGCTTTATTTCCAAACAAAAATAAATGATCTCAGAGTGAACCTAAGTCAGATTTATTTTAATACTTCCCAAGCAAACTGCAGAACACCTTTTGTGTTCTTTACTAACATTTTATCTGCAATTTTTTTTTGATATTTTAAAGTAAAATAGAGCTTAAAATATGTTGGGTTTTATACTTATACAAAGTCTCTCATAATAAAGATTTTTTTTTATTAAAATATTGTCATTTTTATTTTACATAAAAAAAGGCATTTGTCAACATTTGTAGTTTATAAAACTTCTAATTAGAAAAAAAAGTTTTAGTTGTTGGAATAATATTAAATTAAAAACATACTATTTTATTTAACAAGTTTTCTCTAGTTTGCTTTTATATTAATCTCATATCANTAAAGTTTGACCCTTTAATCAGGCAGAATTCATAGTTTTTAAGGTTAAAAATATATATTTTCTGCGCGTATTTTAGTTAAAAATATATATTTTCTGCGCGTATTTTAGTTAAAAATATATATTTTCTGCGCGTATTTTAGTTTCTTTTCACAGATTTTCTAATAAATAGTATTATTTTATCTTTCAAAATTTTGCGAGTAAAATTATTAAACTTATTTGACATTAAAATTCAGTAGAAGTGTAGGCGTTGTACAATATATTTTGACAGAGAAATTAATTAAAACATATTTGAATTCATTGCAGTATTAATTATTAATATTTTATTCTTTTTCATAATGTTTCGTAAGATTACACATAAATTATCAAGCACTATTATGAGACAGATTTCAATTGGTAAATGAAATTGAAAAGGGAACGTTTAAACCCTTAAAAATATCAAAAAACAAAACCTAAAAGTAAGATCATATCAAGTCAAAATTTTCTCAATTCTTCAATAGGTTTTTGCTAGAAAATTGTTCGATTTTTAATGAATATAAATTAAATTAATTTCTGTTCTAGAATCTAAGAGAAGGATTGACTCCAAACATCAAGAAAATGCACACTCTGGGAATTGGAAAACCCGGTCAATTTCATACTTCTGAATCTGGTATAGGACTACTAAACAGGTATGTTCACCACTTCTCCTATTTATATATCAGAATCTGGTATATGACTACTAAACACTCAAGTCCCTTTTATATATCAGAATCTGGTATAGGACTACTAAACAGTCTAGTCCTATATATATCATTATCTGGTATAACAGTCTATTCCTATATATATCAGAATCTGGTATAGAACTACTAAATTCTAGTTCTATATATCAGAATCTGGCATAGGTCTACTAAACAATATAGTCCTATACATATCAGAATCTGGTATAGGACTATTAAACAGTCTAGTCCTATATATATATATCAGACGCTGGTATAGGACTACTAAACATTCCAGTCTTATTCATATATTAGAATCTGGTATAGAACTACTAAACAGTCTAGTCTTATTCATATATTAGAATCTGGTATTGAACTACTAAACAGTCTATTCCTTTATATAAAGCAGAATCTTGTAATCTTGTATACAGCTTCTGTAGGTTAGAAATTACTAGATGTGGCAGTAATTAAGATGATTCTAGTTTTCTCTTGATCTAAATCTATTTGAATACAGTAGGATCATTAAAACTGTGGATCGCCAAGTAGGAAGACGACAGTCGGGCTCAAGTTATTACTTTAAATAGTATAATGCACTTGAAACACATCAATTGTGCAGTGTTCACAGACCCATTTCACTTAATAAGTTGATTTTCATTGCTTAAATGTAGTTTTTCTATTCTATAGTTTTTTTGGGTCTTAATGTACAATGCAAACTTTTAACTGGAACAAAATTTTCTGATTTCTAAAAAACAGACAATCACAAAGTACGACCTCTAGATCTCTATCGAAAAATAATCTTATTACTTATTTCAATAACAATTTTCAAAGAACTATTTAATTATTTTTTTAATTCATTATTATATTGATTATCTAATTATTCTTTAAATTAATTATTTAATGAATAATCTAATTCTTATTTTTCTGAATTACGTAACTATTATTATTATTTTGATCCTTATTAAATTATTTTTTAGATTTCCATTTAAATTTTTTTAAAGCTATTATATATTTTTTATTAAATTATCTAATTACTCTTATTACTTATTTAATTACTTATCTAATTACTTATCTAATTACTTATTTACTTAATTCATATTTTCAGAGAGAATTCTGAATATGAGATGGGGAATATGCGTAGTAGAGACCAGTCTTTCAATATTCAAGAGTAATTCATTTATCATTTATCATTTATCATTTATCATTTATCATTTATCATTTATTATTTATCATTTATCATTTATCATTTATTATTTATCATTTATCATTTATCATTTATCATTTATCATTTATCATTTATCATTTATCATTTATCATTTATCTAAAGATGTGCTTTTTATTGTTGAACACTTTGTTTGAAAGCTGTCTATTCTTCTAGGGATATTAATATTTACTTTCTACACGACTTTTTACACAGCATTTAAGAGATATATACACTGAGATCTCTGTCCTCGATGATCAGTCAAAGGTTTAAAGGGAACCGTTTGGGATCGAGGATGTCCCTCTTTAAATGGAGGGTAACTTGAAATTAAGATTACAGTCCCTTTAATGGATGTTTTTAATTTACAAGTTTTCTATTCTTAGGTTTGATTACGTTCAGAGTAGCTCAACATAACACGGTGCTAGAAGTACCAATCTCTAAATACATATTTAAAAAAACATTATTTTATTTTATGTAAATTTAATCGGCATCCTGCCATGGGAAGGAAACCTACCAGTTTTCTACTTTAGGACGATTTTCAATGAAACTATTTTTATTGGAATGTTTTTTGATTTGGAAAACATGGTTACAATTCCTATTCTTCGATACTTTCAATATTCATTTTGTATTGAAGAACAAGTCCCACTTCTAGTTTCAAGATATATCTTCCAAAATATTTCTATTGTACAGTAGAATAGTTATTAATCTAAAATTGTATATTTTTGTCATTTATAAATATTGTAAACAATGTTGTTGTGAAGAGGGTAAATTTCATTTATAAATTAGAAAACCACAAGATTATTTTAGAAAAACAGAAAAATAAAAAAAAAAAATTATTTTTTTACCCTTCACTTCACAGAACAGTAGTAAAAAATCAAATTCATTCGTTGTAACTTGTATATAACAGTTTCAGTGTAAATGTACAGTGTACAGGGGTAGTTGGTAAACATGGCATGTTTTCATGCTTTACGAACAACCCTGCTCTAGTCCTAGACCTGTGACAGTTAATATATTGTGTAGCCATGTTAAAATTAACTATATAATTATTTTATTAAGAATTTGAATATATTCATAAATATATAATATTCTGTCCCTCTCAATTAATTTCGTTTTAATCTTTAACTCGTCTAGCAATATCCAGTTTCGTAGATGTTAATGAAAGTGGTCTTCCATGAACACATTATTAGGAAAAATAAGCAATTTAAACATTGATCTTAATCTTGTGCAGACATAGGAATTAATTTATTTCCTTTTTCATATCCCATGGTTCTGATGTCTTGAACTAAATAAATTCAGTTAAAGGGAGTTTTCACGAAAAATGAAAGAGGGTGTAGGCTTACGGCAAAAATAAGCGCTTTTGATCGCTTCTAATCTTGATTTACTTCTATCTGTTGTGTCTATAAGGAGAAAATTGTTGAAAACGACTCATATCGGCGAACGTAGAGTCCATAAAATTCAGGAAGTTGATATTTCATAGTATTTTTGATTTTTTATGATCTGATAGTTACAGATTTATGATAATGAAGACGACATTTTTATATTTTCCAGGATTGTTTGAAAATCCAGCGCCATCGAAATACTATTTAAAAAAACAATCAAAAATATAATGAACTATTTTGCGATCCGAGTTGAATGTTGCAACTTTCTGAACCTGAACTAACGAGAGAGAGAAGCATTCGGTTTCTTTTATTTTGTCTATAACTCAACAGTCAACAGTCTTCAGACTTACAGATTTTATATTAGTAGCGATCAAATGCGCTTATTTTTCGTCGTAAGCCTATACCCTCTTTCATTTTTCGCGAACACTACATTTTATTTGAATTTATTTAGTTCAAGACATCNAAAAGTTTTCATTTTCGCGAACACTCCCTTTAAATGACGTAAAAATCTAAATTAAAAAATCCCCGCTGTTTTTTATAGATAACTTGAAATCATGGTGCCTTAATACGTTTAAAGTTTTGTTTGCAAATGAAAGCTTTCTAAAGTATCCAAGATACGAAGGTCGTCGTATTATTCAAAACAATAAGGAAGACTAATTGAATCTTGGGTTTGATTTCTAAAAATTACAAAACATTAACTTAAAATTTTCCCGTTTTATGACATTCTAATTACATTACTAATTACCCGAACTAATGTCAAAAACAACAATTATTGTTGTTTACATGTTTATTTGCCTCTGCAGAATAAAAAGTCGTTAAAAATCAAATTAAAAACAGATAGTCGTCACAATTGTATTGAATAAAAGCCAATTTCAAATATAAAAGTTTTGCCATACCATAAAGAAATTTGAAGCAAGTTAATGTACCCCTAGATAAACTAGAATATCCAATACCATGAGAAATCTTGGAGTTTACCCATAGTTTACCCTATGCAACCCAGCACTGTAAAAATAGCAAAGAAAAGAAAACGGTTTAACGTTTATTCATTTATTCTCTACTTTTTACAGGATTTAGATCAAGGATGAATTGAAAAAAGATAAAAACTCATCAGATAAAAAATTCGCGATGAGAAATCTTTATAAAAAATTTATAGGGATCAAACCCTTTTATAAAAGGCAAAACTGTTATTATCATTCAAAACGAAAAAGTTGGTTTTAAAATGCTAATTTAAGTTTTTAAATGTTATGTTTCGTATTTTTGTAAGTAAAAAAGTGATTTTTTTAAAAGTTAAAATTCGGTTCTTTATTTATTGGTTTTATGTAATTAAAGTTAAGCTGGTTAAAATTGTTTCATAAAAAATTTCGAAAGATGGATTTCATTGTTAATAATCTTAATTGTTTTGTTTTGGATATTAAAATTATGGACATACATATGTATTATGTAGGTAGTAGATGAAAGAAAACAAAGATTGGTAAAAATGGAAAACATGTTTATTTAAACTTCTTCAATTTTAACAGCTGCATTTGTTTTCCCAACTGCTGCTGAGTTGGGATTGGATGTAGCTGCAGTAGACTGAGCAGCTGGAAAAGATTTGGGATTGGGAAAAGATTTGGGATTTTGATTCTTCTGTTGATTGTATTCGTGCGGCTTTCCGGACTGATTCGGAGGGTTTAACATTATCTAAACAAGAAGTTTTAAAGGACTGTATAGACGCAACTAACCTTCCATTATATCATTTTAGATTGGTCTGACTCATGACAGCTTAGTCCAATGAAGATGAATGAGAATAGTTTCTCTCTGAAAATTCATCATGAAAACTGTAGCTTCTCCAAAAAAGCAAATTGCGGATTTCTTGCGTTATAACACATTTTAAGCTAGGTATATACAGTGATATCTTCTACGTTACTGATTATTTAAAGGTTTCAATGCCACTCTAAAAATTAAGGGCAATTTGAAATTACGTATTTATATAGTCCCTTTAATTTGAAATTACGTATTTATATAGTCCCTTTAATTTGAAATTACGTATTTATATAGTCCCTTTAATTTGAAATTACGTATTTATATAGTCCCTTTAATTTGAAATTACGTATTTATATAGTCCCTTTAATTTGAAATTACGTATTTATATAGTCCCTTTAATTTGAAATTACGTATTTATATAGTCCCTTTAATTTGAAATTACGTATTTATATAGTCCCTTTAATTTGAAATTACGTATTTATATAGTCCCTTTAATTTGAAATTACGTATTTATATAGTCCCTTTAATTTGAAATTACGTATTTATATAGTCCCTTTAATTTGAAATTACGTATTTATANAAAAAAACTTTAAATTATGCAAAACATAACAAAATAATACAAAACCAATTTGCTGACTTGATTCAATTCAACTAAATGGCAGGCTTTATTCAAAATGAAAATTATTAACATTTGAATTTATATCAAGTGGATTCACGGACATTTTGGCGCATTTTTAAATTAATCGATTTGGGATTCTTTAAAAAATAGACAAAGAAATCGGAACTTTTAGTATGTGATCAGCTCAAATCTTTTGTAATTTAAAATCTTTCTAAGATTTCTAAAACCTTATTTTAGAGCAAAATTGACTTTAGAATATATATTTTCGTTCATGAAAGTATAAAATGAAAACAGTTGATGCTCTCAGAATCTCAGGAAAGATGAATCCTTTAAGTTAGTCTGAATCTGAAGCTGACCCCTCAGCTGATGTACTACTGCTGCTGCTTGAGGAGCCGGAGCTAGTATCGGAGAAAACCGTCCTGTTGTTCCTTGATCCTACAGACTTAGCTTTAAGCTTGGCCCTCTCCTCCTTCAGGGTTGCTCGGCTTTTCTTAGCTCCTTCCAAAACAAATTGCTCAAATATTTTATCTGAGTATTCATCCAGGACCTTGATGGGGTTAGCTGCTCTAATATTGGTTCTACACACCGGACAGTTATTCTTCTGCTTCCTCCACTTACTGATACAGTAGTCACAAAAGGTATGTCCACAGTTAATACTCACTGCATCTACGAACAGTTCCGAACAGACAACACATTGTAAATGAGTCTCAGCTAGTTCTCTGAAGTTGTCCATCATATCCTGTAACAGGTTTCCACCTGTAAGACTAGCTTGATCCTCCACCTGTGTTGGTTTACTGCTCTCAGGTCTCTGCTCTAGGAGAGCAATCTGGGATTGAAACTGTATTCTTTCGAGTTCTGCTGAGTAAACTTGGACTTGTAGTTTTCCATTTGATTCTTCAACTTCTTTATCTTTAGCTGATTCTGCTTTAACTGTTCATTTTTAACACTCAGCTTGCTTTCCAGTTTCGCCTTTTCATTTTCACACTTTTTCATCATCTTTTTTAGTTCACTCAACGCTCTGGAATTATTAGTTTCTTTCTTCTTAGTTTTCTCTATGCTGCCACTAGCAAAATTAGCCTCCATCTCGATTGAAAAGGGCTTGGAAACTGCAAGTTTACCGAATTTTCTATTAAAATTCGCGGATTTTTACAAAATTGTTGGAACATTTCCATGATTTGAAAATTTAGATTTAGATGCATGGTTCCCGTTCCTCCTTGATCTCCCAGGCCACACAAGGTTCTTCGGGAAGCTGTCCCAGTATGTTGCCGGAGCGGAAGACCGATATGATTGTAGCCATTGTAGGGGATATTTTGGTTTAAACACTTTACTCGGAGGTAGTGGGTCCAGAGCTGATGCACTGACAACAGATACCCAGTCCACACCACATTCTAAAGAAAAACTTCACAGCCTCTTAGAAATATTTTGGAATTTACTTTTTTACTCTAATTATTTTGCTTAAACTTTAATGTTTTTGTTGGTAGTTAAAGGAATAAATGATTATGTATATATTTTGTTACGTCATCTTTTACGCTATAGAAATTGAAATTTCCCACAAACTCAAATTTTCAAATCTTGGCAATTTGACGTTGCAAACAGATTTGTAAAATTCAGCATTCATAGTTTGAAATATCAAAGGTCTACGACATTGGGTTACAAAGATATTAGACAATCTGAATTTGTGACAAAGATTCAATTCCTCTGTGACCCCCCCCCCCCTCCTCATGAGCCAAACAAATAACTAAGTTACTAACCCTTTTATTTTCTTACAAGCAGACTAACAAGGATAATATTAACAAAAACAAAGAACCAAGTACTCTGGAACAGGTGAAGTATTGTAAATACAGAGTAGAACTGGGCACTTTTAATTAAATATTTTAGATTTCTGAAAGTTTCATACATCTTTAAGGAAAACAATAAACAAAAGTCGGAGTTTAAAAAAAAAAAAAATGAATCTGCCGTTCTGAAACGGAACGTTACGGAGCCCTTTGTACTATGTGCATATTAAAAGGTTTACAAATTCGCACTTCGAATTTATCAGAATTAAAAAGTAATATTATAAATATATTTCTGTATTATTATACATTTTAATATATTATTTTGATAAAGTAAAAAGGGGGAGGGGTAATATAA
>NW_019396145.1:335967-336590 GCF_000591075.1 Eurytemora carolleeae
GGGTTTCTGCCTCAGGGTTATTGTGAACGAAAAACCTCTAAATCTTGAAAAGACGACATCTAGTGCTTTATCTGTATTGGCATTAGGCGACGACGACTGTGTTTTACTGAAGAAGTACTTAATCTAGCTATTTCTAATTCAACAACTTATAGCTGCTTATAAAAAAAGTTAATCAGACCCAAACGGCTGAGCCAATTGGGTCTAATTTATTTAAAGATATGATGTCAAGGTCGGAAATAATGAATAAGGACAAGTAGTTGAACCAGGCACTCTTATTTGTCCCCGAGATTGCACTAGAGAATTAGTTCAACTTATAGTGACACCTTGTCCACGCCTTATGATTCAATATTTCCAATTTCTGTACTTGCAATTAACATAAAAATGTTTAATCTGATTGGGCCCCATTGGTTAAAGTTTAGGTTGCCGTCATTGTTATAAAATATAATCATAAGATAATTATTTTTTGCTGAAAAACTTTAAAAATAAAAACTAATAATTCCCATTCAAAATATAGCCAATCTTTAAATTCTACTTTTAGTTAAATGAAAAATCAAGCAAACTTTGACATCGTTTAATAAATGTTTATCATTAATTGTTTTCTAGATTTTCTACCTTTGATTAAA
>NW_019396146.1:0-139774 GCF_000591075.1 Eurytemora carolleeae
TCCTGAGAAATACCACACGGTACATATATTAGGTCTTTAGGGAAATCGCTAAGTAGCGAAACACTTAAGACAGGAAAAACCTATGCCAGGATAAACTTATGACAGGACAAACTTATGACAGGAAAACCTTTGACAGGACAAATTTATGACAGGACAAACTTATGACAGGACAAACTTATGAAAGGACAAACTTATGACTGGACACATTTATGACTGACAAAATTATGACAGGACAAACTTATGAAAGAAAAAAGTTATGACAAGAGAAGTTATGACAGGACAAACTTATGACAGGACAAATTTATGACAGGATAAACATAGGACAAGAGAAACTTATGACAGTAAAAAATTATGACAGGACAAGCTTATGACAGGACACACTTATTACAGGAAAAACTTATGACGGGAAAAATATCGAACAGGAAAAGGTTAAACAGAGAAGCATGGAACAGGAAAAACGAAGGTCGGAGAAAACTACACAAATGGGCCCGGTAAAAAAATATACGGAAGAAGAAAAACGATTGGTTTAAAGAATAGGGAACAATAACGATAACAAATTATATATTTGTTTATAACCTAAAAGATTCTACAAATACAATACATTTTGTCAATCTTAGCGATAGCATAAAATATTTCTCTAAGGTGTATATAAATATAGGTATTTGCCCACATTGATTCGGCGATTCAAAACCAAAACGATCCAATCAATGTCAATGACGCTTATTTAACCAATCGGTCCTTGTCCCAGCAGCAAGCTTTGACTTTCGATCCCAATTTGTCATATTACTAAACATAAATTCGTTTGTCGAAATTTGACCGTGAAATATTAATACATAAACGACGAACTTATATCACTGTAAAAAATCTCTCTCTCTTTCAATCTATGTAATCTTTGAGAATTTCTAACTATTTTATATGTTTCTACAATTTTAAACTATGCCGTCCATTTATTCTCTTTGTAAACATTAGAATGACAGTATTCTAAATTAATATGTTGCTAAATGTTATCATTTTACATAAAGTTTGCTTAATTTTACAATTAGATTTGATCCAAAAGATTTTGTTTCGTGACTGTTTTACGTTTTATCCGTATAATTTCTTCCCAATAAGGTTTAAAGATCGGATCCACTGTTAATTTTGAACACTTAATCTCGATTTCCGGTTGGGCACTTTTGAATTTGAGGATCGATGCTAGATTCTTCAAATAAATTTATCCCTGCAAGGTAAGATCATCAAGTGATCGAAGTGAATAAATAAGTTGGAGATCTATGATTGATCCCGAGATTCAAAATTCAAAAGTTCTTACTTCAGGTAATTTTTCATCAAAAGTTCTGAGCTGCAATTCTAAATATATGAAAATTTCTCCACTTATTACTGTTATAATTATACTGTATACATATTGTAGCGACCAGATATCGTATTCCACTCCTTCCACAGAAAGATAAAATGCGGGAATTAGAAAACGCAAATCTGTAATTTAGTAGTTTAACTGTGTAAAGCTGGCATCTATATTTGAACAAATATATATATATTTATTCTAACCTAATCTGAGCTGTGCTATAGAGATGCTTAATTACTAAAATGTTCTTGCTATTTAAGGCCGGCTTCATGCATTATTTATTCGTTTGCGATTGCTCATTAAGCTATTTGGGTTGAAACAAGTCTATAATTGATACGAAATTATCACTTTTTGTCTTTTCGTTTTAAATCTTTCTGGATTTCGTACAGTTATCAAAAACAAAAACATGGATATCTACTAATTCATAATGGGTCAGGTAAAGCTTTTAAGGGTACCGTTGTCAATCTTTTAATAAATAGATACGGTCACTTTGAAATTACGTTTCAGGCCCCATTCTGCCATCTCTTTATTGGTTGTGAATATATTATTCATTTATATCTAAAAAAAGTTCGGATGAAATTCGTGCTTTGTCTCTTTTTAATATTTAAATGAAAATACTAATTTGTCTAATTCATAACAAATCCTGGGTTGGAAACAAGGGAAATATGGAGGATAGAGACGGTAACTGAAGAGAGAATCGGTAAACAAAACTCGGTTTTCCTGTCGTAAATTTATATCTAAAAGACTGAAATTACACATAATAAAACAGTTTTTGAGAAAAAATAAGAATGATGGTATATATTTTTAAAATATGCATAATGGTACAAATAAGAGATTTTCTCAATTAAAACTGGGTTTCTCTGAAGTTGCAAGATCAAACATGGATTATTCTGGGAGTATTTAAATTTTATCTAGAGGTTAAAAATTATTAATATAAATTAGAAAATTGTAAAAAAAATTTAACTACACCACTGAAAGATGGATTATTCTTTTTAAAAAATAATAGGAAAACATTTTTTATTCAAAAAGTAAATTTTTCTTTTTCTGTTTGTATATGTTCTCCTAGTCCCGATTTACAGTGCAAAAAGTATAAGAAATGAAAATGCTTTAAGTTAAAATTAACTCTTGTGCACTGTTGTACCGTACATACATACACCTAGATTTTATTTATTTCCATATTCTGCATTAAAAGTTTAATGTGCCGGAAGATCAGATTTACTGAGATTTTATTATCAAAGAGAATAATAAACATGAGGAGGGGGGGGGGGCATCATAGCCCCGCCCCTCTAGTACTTTTCATTATTGCCTTTAAATGATAAAATAAGTACGTACAATTATAGATTGCAACGTGATCTGAAAACTAGCAGTTGTTAATTTTTATTGTATGCCAAATAGCAAAAAAAAATTTCAGCTTTATATACACAACTCTAATTGGTTGAATTTTTTACACATTTCAGGATACAAGTACACGATTAGGTTAGTCTAGATAATAAGAAAAAGAGAGGATCACGCATTGATCTCGATATCCACCATTATATAGGGCCGAATAAAAATCAAGTATTCCGGGCAAAGAGAATAGAATATATAGAGAGGAATTAAAAGAATCTCTCGGTATGAATTTTTTCTGTCCCTTTCAGCCTGAAAGGGAGTTCAAAGTGTACAAATCATGTAAATGTTCACAAATTATATGCAGTAGAGTACATTAATACAGTATGATCCCTAGACTAAACATTTCAATTTCGAAATTTTTAAAGCTGTTAAATAAACTTTATAATGAATTAGGTGAATAAAAACATCATTTGATTTATAGTTATAACGGAAAATCATCGTTTATAAAGTGGAAGGCATAGAGTCTATGTGAAATGATCATTGGTCAAATATGAAACCAGCCTATTTCATAATTTGGTTTTCTTTTAACAATAATTTTAGATTTTCTATAAAATGATATTCCAGGGCCCAACAGGTTATATAGCATAAATATGTGAAGTACACCTGCAGTATGGAAACAGTACAACAAAATGGCCGTTTTACACTTTTTTCTAGTAAATTCCTCTCTATATATTCTATTCTCTATGATTCCGGGTTTTGATCTAAATAATTTAAAACCCTCCTATTGGATGATATTCGTTTTATAATTCTACAAGATCCATAAAACTGTTGGATATCAAGACGACATTTTAGAAATGTTATTTGCACCTGATGTGGTTGCGAAGCAAATAGTTTCACCCTTAGCTTCCAAATCAATTATGCAATTGGTCTGTGTGTACTGTGTGTATGCTGCAAAATTGTTGTGTTTCATGTTCATTCGAAGTAAATGAAATGATCTGGCATGAAATATATGTACTAACATGTTAACAACATCTCTCAGTAAATGAAATGATCTGGCATGAAAGATATGTACTAACATGTTAACAACATCTCTCAGTAAATGAAATGATCTGCCATGAAGATATGAAATAACATGTTAACAACATCTCTCAGTAAATGAAATGATCTGGCATGAAATATATGTACTAATATGTTAACAACATCTCTCAGTGTCTTATTAAGATATCTATTTTAAATCATCAAAGATGTTTAAAGAATAAGCTTTAAGTTTTGACCAACTACCGCAGAAAGCGACGTCTGAGGCCGAAATCAGTGAATTTTAGCTATTAAGGTTGCTGAACTTCCTTTAACTGTCGATTCAGATACCTATCTGAAGATCTATGTATTTATTCCCTATGAAACTATAGTTTCAGTTGAAGTAAATATTTCCATTTACTGTTTTGTCCCGATGTAAGGATTCATCTCATAATTGGATAATGAGATATCATAGAAAGATAGATGATACTGCCATGCAATTTCTATTGGTCCAGAATAGACAACAAACACATGACTGAACCTAGATTGGATCAGGCGCAAATGGAATCTCATACAAGTGTGATGGTCCAATTCCTGTATCACCGATGTCATATTTTATGAATACTACGCTGCATGACATGATGCAATTGTTTTCTGCTGAAGTCGGATTAATATTCTAAACACTAGAACATTTTATTCTAAATTCCGTTTTCAATCCCCTGTGTTACAGTGCAGAACTATAGATTTGAAACGACAGTAGTTAGTTTGGCCCCTTTGCTCCTGGTCCTCTTACTTATAGTTTACAAGCTATCACGCAAAAATCTATTAGAATTTAGCCAAGTACTTAAAAAAATTTAAGCTATAACTAATTTCTTAACGGTTCTACAATTAACATGTCAAGAGCTACAAAAAAGTAAAATTGAGTTAGTGAGATAAAATCAAAGGCGTTGCGACACTTCAAAGTCAACGCAGTCTTTGATGCAACTTTTCATAGCAGTCTGGATCTTTGTGCGTGAATCCCCAGGGAATTCTTCTGGTTGGAATAAAAAGTTAACTCAAATGAAACATATTCAATTATATTTCGACATAAATGCACAAAGTAATCAAAATTCAAAAATTTATTTTTAAAACAAATTTTGAATATTCTCTATTAGGTAACATTCCGTGTAATGTAGTGTTCTAGCAGTGAATATTTTTTAAGGTGCTCTTCTTTGCACTATATAGGTATTCTCTAAAACTAAAACAGATTTTTCCAATTATCAAAAAATGAAAATGAAAAATCAGCAAAGACCACCGTTTGAATTTTATATTTTCGAAACAGAAAATGTCAAGAATCATATGAGATAAAGAGAACAGAGCTTAGTCCCAATAAAAATATGATTCAACAAAAAAAGATAGAACTGTTTTATTCCTAATTTGATTTCTTTTTGATTTATCGGAAATCTCTGGATTTGTTTCTGTAGGCATCAACCTTAAATAAACTGTATAGATAGTAAAGTCGTATTAAGTGGCTCTGAAACATATAAGGGACTGTTAGCGGGATTTTAAGTGACACTCCATGCAAAGATTTGCAACGGTTCCCTTGAAACCTTACTCTGATCAAGGATTTAATGCAAGGAAAGTTATTTCAGAAGTGTACGTATCTTTTCTACTGCAGTGTACTGTCTTTGGGCGGTAATGTAAACACAAGACGGATGTCGAAGTCTAACATGGTATCTATTTTTCACATAAAAAAATCAATGAAATATTCTGGTCATAGGAAACTATTATGTGAATTATCAAAATTTTTAAAATTCAATGCTTTTAACCTCCTCGGATACTAAACGAACACTGATGCATCTATTCTTGTTTACAAATTCCGCCCAGAGAGAACTGGTTTCAATATGTACGCAGAGTATACACAACTTCAATTAACTTTCCTTGCATTATATCCTTGACTCTGATCAAAAATGTGGAAAATCGTTTTTCTGACTCAGAAGTGTTTATTTGTGTGAGTTTCTCCATTGTTTCTTATAAGTAAAAAAATGCCCAAGTCACTTTTGCAGAGAAACCGAAATTACAAATAAATAGTTTAAAGAATTGAAAACTTCCGGCATTGCCATCTTTTTATGAAGGATCATTTGATATTACGTTTTCATTACCGGTTTAATTTCTTTTTGATAAGCTGACTTGATAGGTTTCACCTTCGCAGTATCCATTCCATACCCTTACTCTTAGTTTCACCTTGGCAGTATCTATTCCATTCCTTTACTCTTAGTTTCACCTTCGCAGTATCCATTCCATACCTTTACTCTTAGTTTCACCTTCGCAGTATCCATTCCATTCCTTTACTCTTAGTTTCACCTTCGCAGTATTCATTCCATACCTTTACTCTTAGTTTCACCTTCGCAGTATCCATTCCATACTTTTACTCTTAGTTTCACCTTCGCAGTATCCATTCCATACCTTTACTCTTAGACTACAAAGAATGAGACTTTAAAGACAACCTAAAACTTTTAAAATATGTAATTTGAATTTAGATTTTTATCATTATTAGATATATTATATTATCCGACAATTCTAGAAAATATTGTGCAGCTAACGGGTTGCAGTATATTAACAAAAGTACAAAAGTCGTCTTTGAAGTCTCATCTTTTGTGGAAGTTCTTTGCAGATTTTATTTATATACCTGACTGAAGCATCTAGTACAGTATCCAGATTTACAGCATTTTCTTCCTCCACCTCCCTTCATCTTTAATCCCACCTAGAATATTCATCTTTAATCCCACCTAGAATATTCATCTTTAAAGGGGGTGTCTGGCTAGACATGGTAGTTGAACTGAGAATGCAGTATTGTAGAACATATTTTTAGATTTCATGTGAAACCTATGAGACCTATGAGACGTTTGAATAAAAAGAGTGAACATTTAATCATTTAAATCCTCCTGGATTGTCCAATCTGCCAGGTTCATTTTTAAACCCACCTAGAATATACATCTTTAATCCCACTTAGAATATACATCTTTAATCCAATCTAGAATATACATCTTTTATCCAATCCAGAATATACATCTTTAATACCCCCTAGAATATTCATCTTTAATCCCACCTATAATATTCATCTTTCATCACACCTAGAATATTCATCTTTAATCCTACTTAGAATATTCAACTTTAATTCCACTTACAATATTCATCTTTAATCCCACAAAGAATATTATTTTTAAATCCAATCTAGAATATACATCTTTAATCCCACCTAGAATATACATCTTTAATCCTACTTAGAATATTCAACTTTAATTCCACTTACAATATTCATCTTTAATCCCACCTAAAATATTCCTTTTTTTAATCCAATCTAGAATACTCATCTATAATCCCACCTAGAATATTCATCTTTAATCCCACCCATAATATTCATCTTTAATCCCTCCTATAATATTCATCTTTTATCCCACTTAGAATATTCATCTCTAATCCCACCTAGAATATTCATCTTTAATCCCACCTAGAATATTTATCTTTAATCACACCTAGAATATTCATCTTTAATCCCACCTAGAATATTCATCTTTAATCCCACCTATAAAATTCATCTTTAATCCCACCTAGAATATTCATCTCTAATCCTACTTAGAATATTCAACTTTAATTCCACTTACATTATTCATCTTTAATCCCACAAAGAATATTCTTTTTAAATCCAATCTAGAATATACATCTTTAATCCCACTAGAATATATATCTTTAATCCTACTAAGAATATTCAACTTTAATTCCACTTACTATATTTATCTTTAATCCCACCTAAAATATTCTTTTCAATCCAATCTAGAATATACATCTTTAATCCCACTTAGAATATACATCTTTAATCCCACCTAGAATATTCATCATTAATCCCACCTAGAATATACATCTTTAATTCCACCTACAATATTCATCTTTAATTCCACCTATAATATTCATCATTAATCCCGCCTAGAATATACATCTTTAATCCCACCTACAATATTCATCCTTATTTCCACCTAGAATATTCATTTTTAATCCCACCTAGAATTTTCATCTTTAATCCCACCTAGAATATTCATCATTATTCCCACCTAGAATATATTCACCTTTAATCCCATCTACAATATTCATCTTTAATTCAATCTAGAATATTCTTATTAAATCTAACCTAGAATATACATCTTTAATCCCACCTACAATATTCATCTTTAATTCCACTTAGAATGTTCATTTTTAATCCAACCTAGAATATTCACCTTTAATTCCACCTACAACATTCATCTTTAATCCAATCTAGAATATTCTTTTTTAATCTGACCTAGAATATACATCTTTAATCCCATCTAGAATATTCATCTTTAATTCCACCTAGAATATTCATTTTTAATTTCACCTAGAATATCTATCTTTAAAAGGGGGGTTCCATACAAGGTGGGATTTTTAAAAATCATTTGCAAGAACGATTCTTATACATACTATTTTGCTGTTTGGAAACATTTTTTCTCAAAAGAAATTATTAATGACAGAAATGGAAAATCGATTATTTCTTTTTGGTCTTATGTAGCAATAATAGAATGTAAAATCGTCTTTTGGGTATCAAATGAATCCTGCTTATTCTATTGATACTGCACTCGAAGTTTAACCAGTCACTCCCTTTAATCCAAACATAAGAACAAAGCTGTTCTTACACTAAATAGAAAAGATAGACAACGTTTTACTAGTTCTAAATATCTCATATTTTCCCCGCCTACCTTCATTTTCCCCGCCGGCCTGGGTTGAACCTGCTGTACTGGTACAGCATCATTATGCTTCTGCTTTTTAGGCAGGGGCAGGTTTCTTTGCTCTGTCGGTCTTCATATCACCAGTATTAGATGAATTTTGTATTCTCAAAAATTACAAAAAAATTAATCAGAAGAGGCTTTAGAAATTTTTCTCTTCATAATTATCAATATCTTGCGGAAGACGATATTCCCACAGCTCCGGCCTCAGATATTTTCCAAACCAAACCAAAAGAATGAATTATGTTCTCAACTCGTGTGATATGAGATTGATCTCGAACCCTGGTCTTGTTTCATTAGAGACCGCCCGCGCTGCCTCTATAATCTAGTGTTTTTATTTTATATAAAAGTTATAACGTAACATATTTACATAAATCACATAATCTCAAAAAAAGTTCATTTTTTAACTATTGTAAAGCATCCATAGAAATAATTTGTTGGTTTATTGTGTATATATTTTGATAAACAAAAAGAAAAGTATTCAGCAAAAAAATAATATTTTTTTTGATAGAAAAATGTTCAAATAAAAAAATCCATGTTTAAATAATGTTCCTGAATAAGTTTGCTATGAATAACCGGAGAGCCGTTTCAACTCTAAATCATAATAATGTAGTTAGTAAAACTTAAAAAAGTCAAAAGCAGAATGTTGAAGAATTTTTGAACAATTTATAAAAAAAGTTCATAATTTCAAACATATAAATTATTTGGTGAAACCAAAATAATCCAGAGCTGAGGCCGAATTTAAAGAATTTAAAGAATTTAAACCGGTTCCAATTGAGCGAGAGCTCAAATCTCAACACACTGAATATAATTTCAATTAGAACCAACCATGTTTGAAGCGCGTCTCAAATTTGAGACGGGGCTTAGATTCTTTAAATTCAGCCTTAGGCTCATTGAGTTAACTTTCTTAAATCTGAAATTATAGCTGGCGAAACCATATCATGGCCGATTCATGGTCATTCTAGCAATTCTAGGTTTATATATACTGGGGGAACTTTAAACAATGAGAGAGCCAGGTTATTTTTTCCTTTAAATGTACAAAAGTGGTTTCGTTTAAGCCAATGGTTGGTTTAATTTGCTAAACAATCCAAAGACATTTTAGGAAAAGGAGATGATTGCTCTTGAGCCTGTACACTATACACTTTTTGTAATTGTTTTTTTTTCATTAACTGTAGTATCGTACTTTAAATAAAACTTTTCATTTGAGGTAAAAGTAATTTAATTAATAAAAATCGCTGAGAATTTTGCCAATTACTTCTTAAAAACCGGTAAATCTAAGCCCAAGGCGTTGCGACACTTCAAAGTCGACCCTGTCTTAAAAATGAGGGTGTTTGTAAGCAGCCTGGATCTATGAAGGACCAACATTTCCATTTTAAAAATTTTAAGGATAATAAATGCTTGATTTTATAATTAAGATGGACTTTTTTATATATTTTCATTTTTCATAATTTTAAATTTTAATTTTACACCCGGCCCAGTTTTCATTTCAAATCTAATTTTTATTAAAAGTGTTAATTTAAAGAAAAGTTAAGTTTCTTTTTCCCTTAAAAATATTTCTGCACTAAACCTGCAGATTAAGTACAAATACAATCTAGGAAAGTAAATAGTTTAACAAAATACAGTCTAGGAAAGTAAATAGTTTAACAAAAGTACAGTCTAGGAAAGTAAATAATTGAACAAAATACAGTCTAGGAAAGTAAATAGTTGATTAAAAAACACTTTGTTTATGCCGCAAATACATTTTTCGAAGTTTATTATCTATAAATTAGATTAAGGAACTGAGTTTTTGCAACAAACTCAAATATTCATATCCCTATATCCTTGCAACCCATGGTCATAGACCTTAGATATTTCAAGCTATTAATTCTGTTAGATCAAATAATCTAAGTTTGAAATATCAAAGGTGTACACTAAGCGGTTGCAGAGATATAGAAATTCGAAAATGGAATTCACATCGGTTCATGTTTTTTTGAAAATATTTTCTTGCTTACTTTGATGTTCTCCGTTTAGGTCTCGGCAAACTCCATCCCGCTTGTTTATCTCGTCTTCCCAACCTAGTCACATTTTTGATACAGTGAGATCCAAAAAACTATGGAATAGAAAGACGACTTTGAAGAAATATTTCAGTGTATTTGTTATTCTGCAAAAGATTTTATCATAGAAGTTTAATACTCACAGATGTCTCATATTAGTTGAGCTATTTAACAATCAAAACTTGAGCCAAAAGTTCGTCTTCATATTCCATATTTTTCTGGTTCTCACTGTACTTACAAACTGTTTATTTTACCCACCCGTTAACGACCGTAAGGCTCTCCCCACACATTCCCCCTGTTTCTTCGGTCAGTGCAGGGTACATTACTGCAGTAAGCACTGAAAGCTTAGTTTAGGGTTTGGGGTCCTTGTACATAACTTAAAAAGTCGGAGACTATTCAAATCGGTTAACTTGTCTAACTAAGACAAGTTTCTTTCTTCAGGCTAAGCGATTGTGTTTAATTCCTACTGCTTGATTCCTCAGACATGCTGCCTGAATTTTACCTTCACCAGACAAAATCTATATTAAGACCCACTTCTAGTTTTAATTTTTTTTTAATATCATATATTTTGAGAAAAGAACAGACACAGAATTTCTTTTGGAAAGGCTATCAAGCCTCATGAAAATATGTCTATGATCGTTATGCATGGCCATGCGGCGGCCAGTAGATATAAAAAGCCTTTTTTTTTGGCAAAAAGTGTCTGTATGAAAGAAATTAGCATAGCTTAAATCAACAATTAAATGTCTAATCATAATTAACAGAATCAGTGACAAACACCTCAGTAAGTAGCATCGTTCACAGGATTTCAACTCTTCGTTGGAATTTTTAAAATCACTCTGACATTATCCTATACTATCCAAGAGTTTTTGAGAAAAAAATACGACAAAAATTATTAGTTTAATCCTGTTGAACATTGATTTTCCTTGTTGCATGTTGTTTATTTAATAAATCAATAACTAAAAGAAAATTAAGTATTGATAGGAAAGTCTCTGACAATAGAAAGCAGATTGCAACAGTTGTTCAGAAAATAGAAAGCAGATTAAAACAGTTGTTTAGAAAATAGAAAGCAGATTAAAACAGTTGTTCAGAAAATAGAAAGCAGATTGCAACAGTTGTTCAGAAAATAGAAAGCAGATTGCAACAGTTGTGCAGAAAATAGAAAGCAGATTAAAACAGTTGTTTAGAAAATAGAAAGCAGATTAAAACAGTTGTTCAGAAAATAGAAAGCAGATTGCAACAGTTGTGCAGAAAATAGAAAGCAGATTGCAACAGTTGTGCAGAAAATAGAAAGCAGATTGCAACAGTTGTTCAGAAAATTTTTGCAAGTTTTAAGTTTTTTATTTAATAATCAATCATAAAATATAAAGCCTATATATAAGGCAGACAACTAGATTCAACCATGATATCGTCAATTTAAGAGTTTTAGGTTGTCTTTTCAGTCTAATTCTTTGCGGGTAACCCTGTATGTTTTGTCAGTGTGCGCGATTGCATAATGGTTTGAAATAAATCTTCAATAATCAACAACATGCTTTTGAATTTTAATATTTTTAGAAAATAACTTTTTCTCACCTACTTTGACCAGTTTTAGACTCAGACGGCAGCGAGCGGACACTAGTTGAGGAAACTCCTAAAATGAGTATAAAGTGTAATTAACTGAGGCCTAAAAGAGAGGCAAGAAGCACCCTGATTTTATCCAAACATATATTTTGTAGTTTCTGCTTTAATTGCTTTAATTAAAGTTGGCAGTATACGCACAAATGTCAAAACCGGGAGGATTAACGTCATTATTTTCCTTTCCAATCTGAAATCCGTGAAATTGCATGCTTAGGCCATGGTCATGCAATTTCCTCTAGGTTTGAATCCATGGCAGGGACCGATAATATTTTTCCTATTTCTGTTAATTTTATAAAAGATCTGATTTTATGATTGGTCCTACAATTTTCAGACATACATGATTACACGACATGGCCGGATTATCCAAAAACTATTAAAATAATTAATTATGAATTATAAAGTAATAATTTTTAATGTTTATCTGAAATTAAAACTAGATTAAGATTATAAACAAAGCTCAGAATTCCGAAATATCTTAAAAATATTCTCCAGATTTTCTTTTTTAAGTTTGATTTTTTCATGTGATACTTACCTTCTTTTTCAATTTCCATTTTATTTCTATAAAAGTCCACGAGATCTTTCTGATAAGACCTGTATATCCTTGCTTTTATTGGTTAATCCAGTGTTAGTGCGCCAATAGCTTTTCTTTTTATTCGACAGTAAGAATCAGAAAACTCTAGATTAGGAAGACTACGTACGTTTAGACTAAAGTTTATACTTTAAATATTCTAATGAAAATGCGACATTTAAATTTTGAAAAAACCAATTTCACTTGATAAGCGATTTGATTAGTTGATTGTAAAACTATTTTCTTTGTAACATTATCAAATATCCAAAAGTATCGCTATAATGTCGTCTTCATATTCCACGGTTTTCTGGTTATTAGTGTACTCCCCCCCTACCCCCCCCCCCTCCCCTCTCCATTTCAAATATGTATAGAAAAAAGAAAGAGCTAAATAAAATATGTGAATTGAGTGAGGAATTTCAGATCGTCTTTGTTAAGAATTAGCATTGTAATATTCGTGATTTCAATAGTCACAATTTGGGTTTCAAATGCACAATAGCTCAAAACTTGAAAACTTTCCTGAATTTGAACATGTAGTAAATGCCCTACTCAATAAGGGCTTCTCAAACCTGTATCAATTCAGGTACAACTCAATCTCAATTTACTATAAATGTGAAACCGGAGACGATCTATCTTTACATGAACTATCAATGTCTCATCTCGGACACAATCTATTAACTATGAACTATCAGTGTCTTAACTTGGACACGATATCATAAACTATCAATGCTTCAACTCGGACACAATCTCATAAACTATCAATGCCTCAACTCGGACACAATCTTATAAACTATCAATGCCTCAACTCACAATCTCATAAACTATCAATGCCTCAACTCGGACACAATATTGTAAACTATCAATGCCTCAACTCGGACACAATCTTATAAACTATCAATGCCTCAACTCGGACACAATCTCATAAACTATCAATGCCTCAACTCGGACACAATATTGTAAACTATCAATGCCTCAACTCGGACACAATCTCATAAACTATCAATGCCTCAACTCGGACACAATATTATAAACTATCAATGCCTCAACTCGGACACAATCTCATAAACTATCAATACTTCAACTTGGACACAATCTTATACGCTCTCAATACCTCTACTCGGACACAATTTTAGGGGTATCAATTGTTGGCTATATAAACAAGGAACAATTACTCTTGCTTGGCAATCGTTCAAGAGTCTATTCCAACTAAATATATTTGGGTTTCTATGTTACAAGTTAACATTAATCGACGTAATTACAAGTGGTACAACAAAGAGTAATATTTTGTTAGGTTCCCTGTCTATTTATTTAAACTTTTCAGAATCATTTCTTTCTGATTATTTGAAAACAGTGCTTTATACTTTTTTGCTTTCAGGTATCTCAGGAAAACTGTAAAAGACGGGAAAAGACGAAAATACGCAAAATCGTCACTCTATTCCTATGGTTATTGGGACAACCTGTACCGACACCATTTTTCTATAAAATAAAAGTCTTCCTAAGTACAGCTCTTTCTTCGGGTGGATCAGTACTGCAAAAGAAAGATCATTAAAATTTTATTTTAGTCTATGTTACCCCCGGGGTACTGAAGGGTTCCCTCAAAAAATTTCAGCCAATTTTGTTCAGCTGTTTTGCCAGTTTCAACTAACATAAATATATATGAATAGGTGTACTAATTAGCATTATGCAAGGCCCTCAACTTATAATGAGTTGGTTGAGCTCTCTGGTCCCTATTTCATTACCAAATCATAAGGATTTGATGGAGCAGTGGTTAGCGTCTTTGATTCATAATCTAAGGATTCATGGTTCAAGCCCTGTCAACTGCAAAATCAAATCTGATGAATAGAGCCATATCTGATGAGTCCTAATAGGACGAAACACTGTGTCTATGGATGTATATTAAATATATATATATATATATTCAATTTTATTAGTTAATCAAAAAAGATATTTACACATATAAAAATAGTTGCTATTTGCTAAAGTACCCGTCGTTGCCCGTTGAATTTTAAAATACTTTAGAAAATTATTTGAATTTTATATTTCGAAAAAAAATTATAAACATATGAATATATAAATAGGAGCGAAGAGCTTTACTATATAAAAATAATAGATCACCAAAATGATCTATCTAAAAAAACTCTTTACCTAAGCAATGATGTGCTCTCTGTTCCAGGGGATGTATCTTGAAAACTTTCGTCGATTTTTAAACTTGCAATTCCCAATATTTCTGAAATATAAAAACCTCTAAAAATCAATATTCTTTCTTTAAAGTCTTAACTATTTTTGTGATTTTAATGTATTCGAGTGTGCTGTGAAATATTTCTTCTGTCATATTAGAAGGATTTTTCACAAAGTTTTAGACTTTAATAATTAAAAATTTAATTTAAATGGCGAAAATGGTTCAAATCTTTGATATTTCAAACTTAGACTATATGAACATAATTCAAAGTTTGAAAAATATAATTGGTCTGCGACTTTGGGTTGCAAAGATACGGGGATGCGAAAATCAGAGTTTGTGGCAAAGACTCAGTATAATTTTTGCTAAATGTATGGTACCCCAAGAAAAAATTTACTAACCGACATTTTTCTTTTCGTCTAAGACTTGCTTTCTTTAGCAAAAAGTCTTATTTACATTTTATTAGATTTATGTTTACTTTGATTTTAATCTTACCTGGACCTGGATTTTCTATTGGTTGTTCAATTTTGATTGATAAAGAATTTTTCTTGACTTTCTTTTCCATCTTTTTCTGTTCATCTAAATAAAATAGATTTTACTTCAGATTTTTATACTCTTTTCTTATTCACGAAACTATTCTTATTTAAAAAAAAATATTTTCAATTGCTAATGGTTTGTTTTTTTTAACATATAAATTATTTTTTGTGTGAAAATATTTATGTTTTGATTCTCAGGTTTTGTTTCTTTTTTTACATAAACTCTCCACAAATTGTCTAATCTATTGGTTTTTATAACCTTTGCAAGGGTTTAGAAGAATTGACAGAATGAAATATTTAAGCTGAGGTTGTGAAGAAAAGTGGGGTAAAACAATTGTGGATAGTGTTCAGTTTTTTGTTTTGACTTACATTTTGTCCGGTAAGCAAGGTCGTTTTCAGTTTTACTCTTTTTAATCTTGTTTGACTTGGAGACGGTTGGAACCTTCTTAATTTTCTCAGAATCCGTTCTTTTCTGCAGGACTCTGGGAGGCATAGGGGGCTGTGGCTGGGGTTGGGTTGGGTTCAAGGGTTGCTGGAGCATAATGTTCTCCGGGATAGTTTTCAGGTTACTCGGTGCAGAGATAGATTTCTTGAGGGAGAATTTAGTTTTTAGCTTTGGTGAAGGGGTCTTGATAAAATATATGGATGGGTTGTCTGGTGGGTTATTAGGGTCAGGGGAGCGTGGGGCTTCTCGGTTCTTAAATTTCAGCTGGATTAGATCGGGCTTGTTGTCCTACACAAATCTGTTTTTATTCAGAATATCATTAGACAAAAAACTAAAGTTAGCTCGAAACGCTCAAAACAAACTATAATGTGCGGGAAAAAACAGAAAAGATTGTACTAATTGCCTCTCCTTCTTTCTTTTAATTTAGAATGTTCTCCAACTAGCTTAAGGGAAGTGATCGGCTGTGTAAAAGGTAGTTGAACTGAGTATGCAGTGTTGTGGAAAACTTCTTTCGGATTCATTTGAGACATATTAAACTTTTTAAAGATCTCTAAATCCTGAGTTTGAGAGCAAATTCGACGTTCAAAACTCCTACTTTGGGTGTGGATACGCTTTCAGGATTAGTTTTTTTTTTAATTATTAAATAACGACAACGAAAAATAAAGTAAAAATTATACAGTAATCTAATTAGATGGCTAGGAACATATTTCACAAAATAAATTTGTCAAAAATCATTGCTAAAATCGATTATTTCGTTTTCATTATTATATTGAATTTCTAATTTTCTTTGAATTTATTCGCAGATTTCTTCAAATTCTTCAAATGTCATCTTTTCAATAATAATTATAGAAAATCTGCGAACATCCTTGTGAATAAAGAGGAACCAGAATAATGAGATAATAGAAACTAATAATTGAATAAGATTACTTATTTTCGATGAGAAGATTAATTTCTATTTTCTCAAAATGTTCCTAAACATGACGTCTGTAGTTTATTGTAGAATGTCTTTACATTTTATGTCGTCGTTAATTAATAATTAAAAAAAACTAATTCTGAAAGCGTATCCACCCCTAAAGTCGGAGATTGAACTTCGGCTTTGTACTCAAACTCAGGATTTACAGATCTTTAAAAAGTGTAATATGTCTCAAATGAATCCGAAAGAAGTTTTCCACAACACTGCGTACACAGTTCAACTACCTTACATAACCGGTCTTACTTACGGAACATAGACTTACGGAACTTCTTCATACATTTGTTCCCCGCATTTTCATCCTTTCTTTCTTTTCAAATCTTTTAATAGATTCTCAATATACTATAGTTTTATGTCAAAAGACCTTATTTAATCTTCAAATCATTATGCTCTAAAGAATTTAGTTTGTGAATAACGTCTCATTTTTGAAGTAACAATGTATGTTTATATCTTATGAGAAATAAATTTAGAGTATTATAATTAATAAAAATAGTACCAACAGCTGACATTGTAACCGAACTGGCAACGGACTAGAAACCTAAAATGTATTATCAGAATTATTATCAACATCTGCTGAATTCTAAAATCCTGCAGAAATTGATCACAAAAGTTGAAAAGAATACTGTAAACTGAAATACTTCGTATTTTTGTTCGTAGATTTTTATTTTTATTTTTTCGATCGTTTCTATTATTTTTTCGACTGTTACTGGTCTTTTGTCGATTTTTTTTCTTTTTTTAAAAATTGATATTTGTTCTTTGATGTTTAGGTTTCCTGTGTCGTTAGTTACTGCTCATTTTAATTCTTTCGTTCCAATAGAAATTGGAGGGTGGTATATTTTTAAGATTTTGAAAATTTCCCAAATAATTTGATATTTGGGGATATACCCTTACACCTAAGCATTTGTGAAATTTCCCCAATACCCAAGCATTTGGGAAATTTGTCAGATTCCCAGGAATTTGGGGAATTCCCAAAATTTCCAATATTCCTTTAAAAATTTGAGGGGGGCATATTTTGAGGATTTTGAATATTTCCCAAATGATCGGATATTTGAGGAAAAAACCTTGGCATTTGGGAGATATCCTAGAAATCCAGGCATTTGGAAAAATCCAAGATACTCAGGTATTTGGAAATTTTCCAGATACCCAGGCATAAGGAATTTAAGGGTGGTATATTTTTAAGATTTTGGAAATTTCTCAAATGACTGCAGATAATTTTGGAATTTTCCAAAAACCTAGGCATTTGGGGAATTCCCGAAATTCCCCAGATTCTCAGGTATTTGGGGGAATTCCCAAGATTCCCATGTATTTAAGGAATTCCTTAGATTCCCAGGTATTTGGGTATTTCCCAGTTTCCCAGGCATTTGGGCAATTCCCAAAATTCCCAGGCATTTGGAAAATTTCCATTTTTGAACATTTTTAATTTGCTGTCACTCCCTCGTTTTTTTTTAACGTAAAAATGTTCCGTAAAATTTCTCTGTAGTAATGAAGTTATGAAAATAGTGTTTTCAGTTTGTCGTCTTTACCTTCCTTGTATTTTGTTTAATGAAGACGACTGAACCTGATGGAATTGTTTGCTCTCCTAAAAGTATCAACAATTTTTATTCAATATCAACATTTTCTTAAATCTAGTTCAAGTGATGTCACAATTAAAAACATTGTATGCACAAATTAACTTTTATTTCATTAATTCTTTCTCGATACGGCATATGTACGCAAGTCACTATTATAGAAAACTCTGATGAGAAACTATCAAATTTCATAATCTTCAAAAAGCAAAACAGGAGGATAATATTTACGCAAGGTTTCAAGGGATAGACCGATGTAGATTGGGTAATGCAGTTTTTTAACTAGATAATTACACTTACGACTACGGATTATTTTATTTTCTTGTTAAGGGACTGCAATTGTAATTTAACGTGACTGTCAATGCTAAGATAACAATGCCCAATTATCAACAATACCCTTAATTATGAATGTTTACAATTTTGAAAACATTTTGATTACTTTTTATTGTGATTTCTTTACAAGTGACTGGTGTATTTCTACTGCATGGTAATTATCCATTTTTAAGCCAAAATAATAACAAATTTTTCTACATAATTAATCAGATAAAGTTTTTAAGGGTTGTATATTGAGATTTGGTATCTTTACATGGCGGGGGTTACTTGATGTTACACTTTTATCCCTATTAAATTCATTTTTATGAATAAAATAATTCTTTAAACTTCATTTCAAGACTATTTTTATATTTTAAAAATAATTCTGTATTTTTTCTCTTTATTTAAGCTTTAGTGTGTTTATTCATGAATTATACGGCTTAACCCTGTATTTAATCTTACTCGTTAAACTTAATACTTTTTGAAAATTTTAAAAATCTTAAAATAAGTTTATAATACAGATCAAAACCATAAAACTATGGAGTAGGAAGACGACATTTTAACAATCTTATTTTCAATATTGTTCAAATAAAACAAGTTCAACCTTGACAATAAACTTGACAATAAACTTTAGGAATAATTTACAATTGCCATGTATTTTGATTTATTTAGACAATATTTAACAGACGTTGTTTTATGGGTATTACTGTACTGAACAAGTTTAGTATTGTACCTGACATATGGATGCTAGTGGGGCCGTGCTTAATTTCTTCTATACCCATATTTTCTAAACTTTTTCCTAAAAATAGTGAAATTAAAAATAATGTTACATTTTTTTATGATTAATGATATACTTTTTGGTTGAACAAGGGCATTAAATAGCAAAATAATGTCAACACAAAAAGTATAATATTATTGATGATGAGATTGCATTTGTACTTTTCTATGCCCCCCCTCCCTTAAAAATATTTCTGCACTANAGGGTTAAAGGGTACCCCGCTACTTCCTCCTTGTTATTCAAGTAAAGGATTAAAGGGTACCCCGCTACTTCCTCCCTGTTATTCAAGTAAAGGGTTAAAGGGTACCCCGCTACTTCCTCCCTGTTATTCAAGTAGAGGGTTAAAGGGTACCCCGCTACTTCCTCCTTGTTATTCAAGTAGAGGGTTAAAGGGTACCCCGCAACTTCCTCCTTGTTATTCAAGTAGAGGGTTAAAGGGTACCCCGCAATGGAAGGTTACTTAGTTGGCTTCGTATACATTCCCTTTAAAATTCCTTTTTAGAAACAATTGTCAAAAATTTATTGTTTATGTTACTAAAATCCCCTTTTTCAAATTTTTGAACAATCCCTGTAAATTTTATATTTTTGATCGGCTGAAACCGATATTTCATGCAATACAAAGGTTAAAAACTAAACTCCAATAAATAAACTAAATATCACATTATTGTAAAAATAAACATTAAAAAACTTATATTTTCACTTAAAACGAACGCTAGAATAAAAGATGTAGAAATAAAATTAATTGAGTTTTGCCACAAACTCTTATTTTCTAATCTTTAGGAATTCTCTGAAATAGTCTTAGTATAAAATATTATGTTTACATGTTTACATCATCATGTTGCAAAGATATGGGATTAGAAAACTTGAGTTTGTGGTAAGAACTCAGTTTATTTTCTAATAATAAATATAAAATTATACGTAATCCATTGAAGGCAGAGGAAAGACTGCTTTAAAGCCTACAGAGGCTGTATTGAAAAGTATACGAATCATCGATTTGTTTCATGGCAGAACTCTTTAAACGACATTTATACATTTGAAAATATATCAAGAGCTTAAAGAGACTGTTCCAATAATGAAGTTAAGATTTTGCAAACGATTTTTACAAATTTTTACAATTTTTGATATTTAAATCTCACACTATTTGATCTAACAGAATTTATAGTTTGATGAATATCAAAGGTTTATGAAGTCAGGGGCCGCATTTAAAGAATATTTTAACCGCGTCGCTGAACCGCCAAAAACCGGTTCCAATTGAGCGCTGTCAAATCTCAAAAAACTATATGAAATTTAAATGGAACCAACGATGTTTGAGACACGGCTCAGAGTCATTAAATTTGGCCTCAGGAGTCAGGTTAGGCATTATAAATCAGTCTTTGTAGCATTAATTCAATTCCTTGGGAGAAACAAATCCTTTTAATCGGGATTATATCTCAGTTTATCAAAGATGCTTGCTACCATAAAAAATCTGTCATTTTTTATTAACTGAGTAATAATATTTATTGGGTTGTCACTGTCAGTTTTTGATTAAAAAAGCCACAAAAGAAATTAAAATCCGGGACATTTTTAAGGACAAAGCTGGGTATTTATATGGTACGCTAAGGAAATCATGTCTAAATTTCAAATCCTTATATCTATGACACCTTGATGGTGTAAACCTTTAGTTACAAAGTATTTAGGATTAGACAATCAGAGTTTATGCCTAATGTTCAGTTTGCTTTTATGTTTAGATCGCTGCTTTTTAGATTTAAAATAAATAATTTAACTCACCAAATTTTTCTGAAATAATTCTCAAAATTTCTTGTTTGTCTGTTTATATATTTTCAATGAGAAATAATATTGGTTTATAAATATTAATATGTTTAGAACAAGGAGTTGAAGAGATTGTTGTACACTGTTTATTAATCCAAAATCCTGGAAATTCCATATTCTTTGTATAAAATAATATGATTCATGAATGTGATACATTAAAAACAGTATTTTTAGGTAAAAAATCGTTGATTTATAGAAAACTGACAAAAAAACAAAGCTCTGAATTTAAAATCTAAAACAAAGTTCAGTAAAAATATTTGACAATTGAACACTAGATACTAAATTTTTGAAAACCAATCTCATATTTTTTTAGAAAAATCTAGACACACAGTTTATTATTCCAGTTCTCAAACTTATATCCGTTTTTAATGAATTGATTGACACACATCCCTTAATATTTAGTTGATTTGGTGCAGGCCAATATAATATCCCTTTTTACAGAAAAATCTAGAAACACCATTCATTAGTCTCATTTCTGAAACACATATCCTTAATTGATTGATATACACCCAAGATATTTTATTTCGTACAGAACAATTTCATATTCCTTTCTCCAGAAAAATCTAGACACACACTACAACCTTGATTTTATATTTTTATTTTTTCTTGTATCTCTTGTTGTTTATGATAAGACATGTACATGTTGATTTAAACAAATTTTGCTAATATATTTTAGTATATGCGCTGTGAAAAACCTACTGGTCCCATACACCTTAACGTATTGTTGTGTACAACACGTGTTTTGATCATTAAAAAGTATGTTTAAACAACTAAATTTAATTTTCTAGTAATTTCACTTCTATAAATGATGTTTCTAGCAAAGATACCTGAACGAGAATAAGTGCCGTTTGCATGTTTTACGTTAAATGTAATTAAAGTTCAGAATTTAATGTTTTGTCACAAATATCAAAATAAGAATAACTTTCGATGTAAAAATGAAAATATAAATCAAAAAGTTAAATGTCAATTAAAATTATATTATAAAAATTATATTATATTCTCATGAGTCCTGTTTGTTTGTTTACTGCTACACTTCCCATAAATCGATATTTGTCCCTCTCTATGTAAACATTATTATATCCTTATATTTTAAATTCTATGAAATATGTTCTTTTTTAAATATTTTATGTATTGTATTCCATATTGAAAGTACATTTTTAAACCTTTTTCCCATTGGCAACCTTTGTAGAATTAACACTTTTTTTCATTGAAGACCCCAATTTTTTCATTGGAGACCCCAGATTTTTATTGGAGATCTCAGATTTTATTGGAGACTCCAGATTTTCATTAAAAATTCAAAGGAAATCATGAGAAACCCCATCCCAAACGCATACTGGGTCTCCAATGAAAATCTGAGGGTCTTCGATTAACATCTTGGGGTCTCTAATAAATTTGAAAGGGGCTTTGGGGGTTTCCAATAAAAAGCTTTGGGTCTCCGATGAAAGGTGTGGGCCCCAAAAAAAACGCAAAAAAAGAGTTTTAAAATAGTGTTTGATGTCTAATGTTTGATGTCTAATTAAAAAAATAAACGTATTCCTAGTTTTTCTCTAATAAACAATAGTGTATCCTTCTCTTCTAATTCTGGGCTTCCAGGCATATTAGATATATCCTATTCTACTTGTATTAGATCAATTATCTTTGCAACCTGACAACTTTGCAGATCGGGTTATTTCCATCACTCGGACCTAACCCTCATGCAATGTTGTTATCTTTGCAACCTGGCAATATTATACCTCGGGCTATCTCTATCACGCCGAGTAAACCTTTATATAATTATTTGCTCGTTCAATAATTAACACCCAAAGTAATAAACATATTTTCTACAATGTCAACACATTTATTTACATAGTCATAAATGCATACATCATATTAGATAAAGATAAGCTGATGACATGATTATCAGCCTTGATCCCTTTTACTTATAAGGTGTCTTAGCTTGACGTTTAAGCACTCTCTCAGTTTGTTTACCAAGTCTAAAGTACATGACTGATATAGCTTTCAGTCCGTCTATCAACTTTTTATCTTTACTATTACAGGTCTGCTGGTCAACCCGCTCCTGCATGATCCGGAGCAGATCCCAAACCTGGTTAGACAGCATGTCACTGACCTCTTTCCTAGTAGAGTCAGGATGCAGCCTGTATTCTTGCTCCCAAGCCTTCCCTGTGTCCCATACCTCAACTTGGGGGACAACAGCAGGCTGATGGGAGCTAGTGTCCCCAGGAGTAGGGGACAGGATGCTTTTCATCTCCTTATTGAGTTCCGTCAAACTAGCAATGACGTCTCAGAGCATCTGTGGAACATCCTCCGTCTCTTCATCCTCCTTACTATCCTCTACAACATCCTCAGTTACATCTTCATCCTCCGAGGTTGGGACAGTGACAATGGGAGTGTCCCCACTGAAAAGAGGAGTGAGGTCAGCTGGATCAACTTCATCTTCATCCAGCTCTACTTCTTCAATGTGGGCGGGGTTCCGCACAATAACAGGAACCTGGTTCATCTTCTCCTGATGTAGCTCGTCCAGAAAGGTTCCCTCTGTATGTTGTCTGTTCACTGTATGTAGCACAGGACCCAGAGCGGTAGTGTGCAGGAGACTTGTGTCTACTGCTACGGCTCGGGTTGTACTGATCCTTGGTATCCAGTTGTATTCAAGGGACTGTTCGCTCTTATTAAGAACAATCTGAGATACAACAATAATAATATTAAAAATAATTAAAATTAAAAAATAAAAGAAGCTAACCTGATGTTTTAAAATTTTGGTTTCTACATAGATATACAAAATATCGCCGAGAAAATATTCTTCCAATTGAAATATTGTGCTTTTCAAGGTTATATCCAAAGCTCTCAAACTAAACAAAAGATCATTTAGAACATTTATCAGGAATTAAAAAAACGGGACTATTATTAAATGTTGATTTAAGTGTGTGGTTTACCCACCAAGAGAACTGCATATGAACAACTATTCATGATTCTTGTCATGTAAAAGTTTTCAACCAAACTACAAACACCACTTCAAAAGTCTAGTTTTTGCCACCAGATTTCGCACATGGTTGTAAGTGGACTTTAAAAGTGGTTCAAAAGTCGGTAATTCTACTAAACTAAGTCTTCTTTTGAACTCGACTAAAACTCAATTTGTAATTATATAATTTGTTTATTCATCAATTTTTACTAATTAGATGTCACTCTTATAATGTAAAAATTATTTACATTTATTATGAATAATTACCTAAGATGATTATTGTTAAAGACCCAAACTCGTCCTGGAACACTCATCTCACTGTTCTAGATATATTTACGCTCAAATTTTAAATTTTGCGAAATTACCGCTACGACTTGGAGACCTTCCCCTCTACGTTTGATTTTATGCAAGAATATGAGAAATCTGATACACAAGCTTACACATTAGAAATTTGAAACATTTTTACTCTTTCCAATAGCTCTTCAGTTATATGAGTTCTGGTTTAAAACTTCCCAAAAGCTTTTAAGTTATATGAGTTCCGATTTAAAACTTCCCAATATCTCTTCAGATATATGAGTTCTGATTGAAAACTTCCCAATATCTCTTCAGATATATGAGTTCTGATTGAAAACTTCCCAATATCTCTTCAGATATATGAGTTCTGATTGAAAACTTCCCAATATCTCTTCAGATATGTGAGTTCTGATTTAAAACTTCCCAATAGCTCTTCAGTTATATGAGTTCTGATTGAAAACTTCCCATTAGCTCTTCAGTTATAAGAGTTCTGATTTAGAACTTCCCAAAAGCTCTGCAGTTAGAAGAGTTCTGATTCAGAACTTCCCAATAGCTCTTCGAAATAAGAGTTCTGATTTAGAACTTCCCAATAGCTCTTATAACTACAAGAGTTCTGATTTAAAACTTCCCAATAGCTCTTCAGTTATAAGAAATCTGATTTAAAACTTCCCAATAGCTCTTCAGTTATAAGAGTTCTGATTTAAAACTTCCCAATAGCTCTTTTAACTAGAAGAGTTCTGATTTAAAACTTCCCAATAGCTCTTCAGTTATATGAGTTCTGATTTAAAACTTTCCAATAGCTCTTCAGTTATATGAGTTCTGATTTAAAACTTCCCAATAGCTCTTGAGTTATATGAGTTCTGATTTAAAACTTCCCAATAGCTATTTAGTTAAAAGAGTTCTGATTTAAAACTTCCCAAAAGAGTTCTGATTTTTTTGATTTCAAAAATAATTTTTAAAAAAGCTTTTTTTTTCTAACAAACGTATTAAAGTTTTATGAAACGAACCTGATCACGTGCCACTATCTTTTCACAATCTGATGTCACTTGGTCATACAGCTTACTCAAACTAACAAAATTATACAATCACTAGTTTTATGGGCTTTTATTTGCTCAAATATGCCAATGCCCGATTCACAACAATACTCTTAAAATCTTTGGTTGAATAATTTGAATCCGAAAAAATAACGATTACAATTTTAAAACTTTTTATTTCAAAAGTGGTGTCAATACAAAAAAGACTTTTCTACAGCAAAAATCATAATAAATATTCACTTTTAAACCTACGAAAACAAAAATATCTTCCACAATATTTCATGCAGGGCTATGTAAGGTAGTTGAACTGAGTATGCAGTGTTGTGGACAACTTCTTTGGGATTCATTTGAGACATATTAAACTTTTTAAAGATCTGCAAATCCTGAGTTTGAGCGCAAATTCAACGTTCAAAACTCCAACTTTGGGGGTGGATACGTTTTCAGAATTAGTTTTTTTAAATTATTAAATAACGACGACATAAAATGTAAAAAAAGTTCTGCAATAAACTACAGATGTCATGTATAGGCGGGAACATGTTGAGAAAACAAAAATTAATCTCATCATGGAAAATAAGTAATCTTCTTCAATTATTAGTTTCTATTTTCTCATTATTCACAAAGATTTTCGCCGATTTTCTAGATTTTTTATTGAAAAGACGACATTTGAAGAATTTGAAGAAATCTGCGAATAAATTCAAAGAAGATAAGAAATTCAATATAATAATGAAAACGAAATAATGCATTTTAACATAGATTTATTGACAAATTTTTTTGAGAAATATGTTCCTAACCATCTATAGTTTATAATTTACTCTTTAATAAATTCATTTTTTATGGAAATATTAAGATAATAAATACAAACCTAAAGTTTTTAGGAATAACAATCTTCTTAAACTGATTACATAGCGGGAGCAAAGTGATTTCGTTTGCGTCAGCAAGATCTTCTGCTGTTATAAGCCTTTACAAACTTATATTATTTAATCTCACAAAATTCATTGAAATATCTGAAGTCGATAACATTTGGCTGCAAAGATTTAGGGATTAGAAAATTAGTCTGTATGGGAAAAAATATATAAATAATAGACAAATGTAAAGTAAGAAATGTTATTAGATGCGTAAGGAAAGGCTATGAATGAGCCATAATTATTTTCCTTTCCATGCCGCATAATATCCCTGCAACTATTCATAGTTCAAACTTTAAAAATCGTGAAATTTTGCACCCATCTGCATATACATATAAACTGCTTTAAAATAAGCCGTTTTTTGGCAGCGACAAATATATAATGTGGGAAAGTAAAAGTTTCCTCTTTTCAATAAAAGTGAACTTCAAAGTGAAAAGTAAAAGTAAACTTAAAACAAATATTTTGAAATAGTGCATGGCTTGGCCAGATTTGTGAGATGATTTCTTTTTTTAAAGCATTTATTTTTTAGTCAAGAAATAACAAATGCCGGATGACTTTTTTGTGTAACTGTAGCTAGCAAATAGTGTGGCTCATGGCTGACATGGACGAAAAACCAGTTTTGTCTTCGGGCCTTACCCCCCTCGCAAATTATAATTCAAAGTTATAAACCCCCTAATTTTACCGTGTTGTGAGGCAAGGATCTATGTCTAGAATGATGTTAACTGTAGCTCCACCACTAGCATCCAAATATCCTGAATCAAGTTTAATCTAATCGAGTTAAATACATTAAAGACTTTGCGACCTCGTTATGCCTCTAGTTTTGATTTTACACTAAAGAGGTAGAAAAGTCGAATAGTTTTCTTAAAAGGAGCAGTGACGTCATACAGTTATTTAAAGTGTCCATTACTATAAAGGTTGTCTTTACTTAAAATAGAGCGAATTCAGAGTATCTGACTTCATGAAACCTTGGTCTAAGGTAAAATTCCTTAATTTACCTAGGGTTGGATCCACGAGGTTCCTCCAGGATACAAGTCTACACCCCCACCTAGGGGAGCTGGGGGAGAATACCTGACAGATAGGAATACAAAATATAAAGAAAGGAATTGAGTTTCAGCAACAAACTTACATTTTCTAACCCCTATATCTTTGCAACCTGATGGTGTAAACCTTTGATATTTCAAACTTAGACTATTTGATCTACCAGAATTAATAGTTTGAAATATCAAAGGTCTAGGAAAACGGTTCGTTAAGTTATAGGAATTAGGAAATGTGAGTTTGTGGCAAAAACTCAATTCCTTTAGGACTGTTTAGGAAAAACTAGGTTATTAGGGCGCTTCGTGCCCCTTCGCGTCTTTTTTAAGTTCACATTTTATCTTGTAACTGCTGAGTTTCAACATTTCAAGGCATTATTTTTTCATCAAAATTTAATAAACATTTTTTCTGTTTTGATTTTTGGATTTCCGAAAATCGTAAATGTTGAAAAAAATATTTCAGATTTTTTTTTTAATCTTTCATGCATGGGGTCACATGAGTTGCCACAAAATATTTGGGCCTGATGGGTTCAGATATGGAGGGACAGGCAGACAAGCAAAGTATATATATTGGAGGAGAAAGTGAAGGTAATAGAAAAAATGCAAAACTAACCTGACACAGTTTAGATCTATAAATCATAAAACAAATTTCTTTCTATCTTAAAAAGTCATTTAAAATTGATTCTGTAATTTTGATAAAACTTTTAAGATTTTTTAGATCAAATTAATATTTTTGAAGATGAAATATCTTTTATTCCTTAAGGGGGGAACATTTGGTCTGCTGCTCCTTTAACAAACCATCAATCTTGTTTTTTTTATTTTTTTATTACAAATGACAATGTTCTTTTTAATTTAATTTCATCTCTGCAGTCTGGAAAATTGAAAGTTGTTTGAAGTAAATCCATTTTTACCAACACAATACAATGAACAGACTGTAAGTGCTATTTCAACTGACCATTCATGCAAAGATTATATAATATGTATAAATAATAATTTCCATAATTAATATATAATTACAAAGATGGTAAAATATATATAATATATAATTTCCATAATTAATATATAATATATAATTACAAAGATGGTATAATATATATAATATATAATTACCATAATTAATATATAATATATAATTTCCATAATTAATGTATAATATATAATTGCAGAGATGGTTTAAAATATATATATAATATATATATTATTTACAAAAAAAACTAGCATCTACTTTTTTACTCTACAGAGGTTTGGTCTATCACCATCACCAAATTTTAAATATGATAATTTCCATAATATATATAAGATATAATTGCAAAGATGGTATATATGCCCGATTTCTAGGTATTTTAATTAAGTATTATAATTAGATTTCAATGTTTATAATTTCAAAAAACGATATATCCAAATATGGATTCTCTGCGAAAGAGAAAAATTGAAGGAATTATCAGAATTAAATACTTTTAAACCTAGGAAAACGACAACATCTTTCTCATTGTTAATCACATAAGGTTTCAAGTATACCGTGTAAATCTGGCCTTGCCATCTTTGCGTGGAGGATCATTTGAAATTACACTTACAGTTCCTATAAGCAAAAAAAATGCCAATAGTAGGTAGATACAGTGATAATATATAGATATAGTGAAATTGGAAGACGACTTTTAGAGTCAAGTTTTAACTTTAAAAAGTCTGGGAAATAGAAATTGTAGAGTGTTAACACACAATTATCACTTAATTAGTGATTTAATAAGTGTCTAGTAAAACTATTTTCTTTGTAAAAACATCAAATACACTATTGCTAAAAATCATCTTCCTATTCCAGCGTTTTCTGGTCATCACTGTACTAACATATATACCAATTAATTCATGATTTTATATAACTTCATCTCTTATATCGACTTAAAATTTTTGTTTGTGTTTTTTTTCTTCTTCTAAAGTTCTATTTAGAAGTCTCATCAAGTTAACAGTTTTCCTAATACTATGTTCACTCCAGACACAGATGCTGTCACTAAAATAAATAGGTTTAATTTTACCTTTATCTAGTTTTTGAAATACAATTTATATATTTTCTAAAATTCAAATATAAAATTTGTCTCTAAATTACCTGATATCGAGGGCGAAAATGCTCACTTCAATTTCTTGAAGCCGCCTGCTTAGAATGGTATCTTGGTGCATATTGGTAGGAGAAAATTTGTTATATAAATTTTGTTTCTAAGAAATTGGTCCAAAGGAAGGAAACAGTTGTCTCGAACTTTAAATTTCAAATCACTTTATTTTTGAAACCTGATGTAGCATATACAATTGGTGTAATATTCCGATTTTCCGCACATAGTCTGCACTTTTACTGTACAGCTTCATCTTAAAGTATATTGGACCCAGGACTTGAAATAAACCGGAGATTATAGTGGCTAAAGACCTCATTTCAAACTATTACATTCTTTTAGATCTATAAAAACAATTTGAAGTATTAAGAGCCATTACAGTCTTTGAAAAAAATGTAAAGCAGTTGAGTATTTGCTACAAGTTCACATTTTGTTATCTTAATAATTAATTAATTAATCTTCTTTCTATATCTTTGCGACCGGGTGTTTTAAATGTTTGATATTTCAAACTTATTTGAGCTAACTGAATTCATATTATGAAATCTCTAACGGCTATGACATCAGGTTGCACAGATAGTGTTTGTGGCAATTGATTAATTCCTTCAAGATGAAGGGAGGGTGTAGGAGCTTCAGAGACTAGAAAAAGTTAAATGTTGATATTTGATTATTTAGAATTTTAGAACCAACTACGATATCCCTGATTTCGTAATAAGGATCTGAGATTTCTTCTTCAACAGACTCAAACTTTTCCTGAGCTTTCAAACTGACACTGAAAAACACAAACCATAGGGTTTCCAGCGAACGAAAACTTTCGTGAAAAAAATTTGAACATTTTCTTTTGCATTTCGTTAACTTTTTCGCGAAAATGAATAAACATTTATTAGCCATATTTCGCAAAAAAAAATAATTCTCCAAAAAAAAGTTTTCGGGAACAGCTTTATTATCTCATAATTAATAATTTCTCGCAAAATTTGCGCATTTTCTTTATCCAAAAATGTTCGCATTTGATTTACAGCGAAAAAGGGAAAATTCTTATTTAATGAATTTTATCCTCAGATTTTTATCAAATGAACTCTATTCATTAATTTAATATCATTATTGCACTGAAAGAAAATCGAATGGGAGAAAAGCTGTTTAAAAGTAGTGCTGCATTCATTTTGTATCCTCAACATTTCAATTGATCCTTAATCTGCCAAAGATATACAATATGATATAATTATTCAAATGGACAGATTGCTTCCTATAAGTTAGCTAACCTAAAGTTTATTCCTCCCAAAGTACAGGTTTCTTTATTTAAATTTTCACCAAATTTTGCAAAAATGTCTCCGCGAAAACTACCAATCCACTCATGAATTAGAAAAAAAACTAAATAAGTATAAACGTCTAAAAGTGTCCAAAGCACTGATAATTTATTTAGAATTGATAATTTTTAAGAATTAGGGACAACTGAAATACTTCTGAAATACTACTGAAATAACAAAATAATTGTGGTTTAATTTAGTCTCCGTAGTTCAACTACGTCTAGGTGTTCTTTTTAATTTGGAAAAACAAAATTAGATTGTGTCATTTTTGTGTCATCGATCACAATAATTCAGATTTTTTATTATTGTTTATTGTATTATCTATAGGCAAGCAATTTTCAAACTAACTACTTAGTTGCAGTATTTTATTATTATTAAACTATTAGTGGTGGAAATAATAATTTTGGAAATCTTCAAAATTGTCAGAGGAAATTAGGGAATATTCCATTTTTTGTAATTTAACTTAATTTCATGAGGCATTCCTAAGGGTTATCTGGCACTGTTTCCCGGAACCCTAAACAATTTTACATTTTCAAATTATTTTTCTTAAGAAAAAACACAAACAAAAGTACATTTTTCTTTCTCTTTATGTAATCTATTGTTTAACCTTTTGAGTAGTGAAACAGCTATTTCTTTTCAGAGATCCTCTCATGACATCGATACACTTCAACCGAAACTGTTCTGTAATCATCCAAATTAGATTTAGAAAATGCAGGAAAACATTTCTTTAAAATGGATCAGTTTCTTTCAATTTATAAGGCTCTGAATACTTTAAATTCAATTTTAGAAACAAACCTTGAAAACATGATGCATTCATGAAATCTAGAAAATTTTTAGAATATACCTCTAGTTAACGTATTGCTGGGCACTGCAGTGTTTAAGAAATCATTAACCCCCATATGATCAAATTCAATCGAAGGTAGAAAATATACCTATTGTTAACATATTGCTAGGCACTGCAGTGTTTAAGAAATCATTAACCCCTATATGATCAAATTCAATCGAAGGTTAAAAATATACCTCTAGTTAACTAATTTCTGGGCACTGCAGTGTTTCAGAAATCATTAACCCCTATATGATCAAATTCAATCGAAGGTAGAAAATATACCTATAGTTAACGTATTGCTGGGTACAACAGTATTTAAGAAATCATTAACCCCCATATGATCAAATTCAATTGAAGGTAGAAAATCACACATTGCTTCTCTAAAATAAAGATGATCAAATTGTTTATTATAATTTTTAGTAAAAAATTTTAATTTTTTGATAGTGACATGTGCTTAAAGGAACTGTACGCGTAATTTCAAGTGACCCTCTCTGCAAAGATAGCCATGTTCGATTCACAACAGAATACTTAAAGCAATTATCCTATCAACAAAGTGGAAGACATTGTTGTTTTTCTTGGTATAACATTGTTTCGTTCTAATAATTTCTATATGCGTTCCTGCAGTAGAAATGCGCAAGTCACTTTTGAGTTTTGTGGAGCAACAAAAAATATAAAAAATCAAAATATTAAACATCAATATCTGATTTAAACTTGATCAAACAAAGCTTTAGGTAAAAATGTGAATATGCCATTGCAATCTTTAAAGAAAGGGCCACGTGATTACGATTATACAGTACCTTTAATACTCTAAATGTGTGACGTGTGAAAATAAATTGATTTTTTCAATCCGATTCGAACATTGCAACTTTCTGAATTTGTATGGACGCTACGTTCTTAGGTATAAGTCGTTTTTAAAAAATTTCACATTATAGACGCAACAGATAGAAGTAAGATTAGTAGCAATCACAATCGAATATTTTTCGGTATAAGTCTATTTTCGTGAACACTCCCTTTAATGTTCTTTTAAAACCCGACATGACGAGCTTTGTTCTAAAGTTTAAAGTTTATCTAGTGATTAAAATATTTAAATTTGTTTTTAGAGAAATGAACAAATTGTGTATAATAATGATAGATTTAGGCAAATCTCTTCTTAAGTATTTCTGATTTATAGTTAAATAGTTCTTATCCTCATTATTTAAATAAGAACTTAAACCAAAAATTTGAAATTTCTCTTCGTTTGAATTAAGCCAAGGCTCAAATATTCAATTTAGGCCGGCGCTCAATCAAGAACGATTTTTTGTAGAATTTAGAGGCGGCTCAAGTTGATTAAATTTTACTGAATCAGAGAGGACTTAACAATCGTCTGCCGATCGAAAGCCAGACCACATTTTAGAAAAATATTAATGCGAATTTGTATCGTTATTTTTGATGGGACAACCTGTAGGTACAATATAAAAGTTATTAATTTGATTTAGAAGTTTTAACATTTTTTTCTTATCATTTTAAATATCGTAGTAAAAAAAGAGCTTACATTTTTATTACAGTGAGAACCGTACAACTCTGTAATAGGAAGACGACTTTGAGTTTAAATATGACTTTAGATAGTTCAATGTACACGAGACACAGAAACTGTGTAGTGTGCAGAGACCAGTGCACTATGTGTAGATTTAATTACTAGTATATAATTACATCAAATACACTTAATATTGTTTCAATGTTTTCCTTTTCCACAGTTATTTGATTCTCTCTGTATCTTATTTTTTGTTTTGAAATCTTTACCTAAGGGTTGCATACTCTCCTTCCTCCACTTTATGTGTTGCCCAGGTTTGAACTCCCAGATATATTTGTCCTTTGAAATTAAAAAAATAAATTATAAAATGATAAAAAAAAACTTGTGAAATTATTATACTAAATACAAAAATTCAGTTTCAGCTCCTTTTAAAAATTATAAACATCATTTCATTTTTAAAAATCAGAAAAAATGTTGTTCCAGATTTAAAGGGACTGTAAACGTTATTTCAACTGACCCTCTCAATTTACCATTGATACCGATTCACATCGGGTTTACCCTTAAAATTGTTGTCAGATTATACCACTATAGTTTCAGTAGAAGTAAATATTTCCATTTACTGGTAGCGCCGATTGAAGGATTCATATCTCTAATTGGAGGATGAGATTGATAGAAAGATAGATATTACCGCCATATTATTTGCATTGGTTCAGAATAGACAACAAACACATATTACAAATATTGTAAGATATTGAAGTGGGTTTCTTGGTGAAAAATTTATTTTGGGAAGAAAAGATTTAATAAAAAACCTTCAGTTGCAGCTAGAGTTTCTCTTGAAAGAAGTTTTCGAAGTGTCTCCTTCAGATTTATTAAAAAATATTTCAAACAAACGCTTTGTAAAATTCATGCAGATTTAATTTTGAAAATAATTTAAATAAAAGTATTAAACCTATTCCAGTTAGTTTTTTCTCTTTAATTAAAAAACGGGTTCCAATAGAACGCTCAAACCCTTCAAAGTTACATAATGATCAAAAGGTCTGTAGATGTTTAAAAATTAAAAATCGCCGATAACTTTTAAGATAAAGTTATGTGTTCAATCTTTCAAAAACGGGTAGGCCTGAAATTTTAGAGAAGTGTCAAATTTCAAACTTTCCTACCTTAACAGCCCCTCTCCGTCAACTTTTTTTTTGAAAAAGTATAGCCCAACCTTGATAGGGTTTTTAATAAAATATATATTGTTTTTTTTGGACACCCAGTACCACAATTATAATTTTTTGGACACCCAGTACCACAATTATAATTTTTGGACACCAAGTACCACAATTATAATTTTGGGACACCCAATACCACAATTATAATTTTTGGACACCCAGTACCACAATTATAATTTTTGGACACCCAGTACCACAATTATAATTTTTAGATATTCAATTTTAGGGGAAAATTTATTCAAGCGCACATTTCTTAATAATATTTTTAGTTTTTAGTTTCTGTTGTTTTCATCATTACTGTTTTCATAATAAATATTCAAGGTCTCATGCTTTGCGGGCCTTGATAATCCTGTACAAACCTTTAGCGTTGGGTAAATACAACAATTTTTTTTTTCAAAATTCGAACAAGATTTATGACTTAATGCTCTTTTCCAAAGGAATATACGAGAATGATAAAAGAAACTTCAAAACTTAAATTTGCTTTTAGTTCGGGTGTTCTTGTTCTTAACTAGCTAACTAGCTAACCTTATTAAATAAAATGTGAGATCGATTTTTTCAACTAAGGAAATTTTTTAGAGGAACTGAAAAGGGCGTCGTTCAGGAAAATAACGAACGATGGATGACCGAAATGGATGATTCATAGAAATGAAAAATTATCGTTTTTAAAAACGAATGCTCAAAAAACTAACGATCTTGAACGAAATTGAAAAAAAAAAAATTTTTTAACAGAACGAACGATTTTTTTCAAAACGTTTGAAAAAAAAGAACAATTTTGCTGAACTTTTGTACAGTGAGAAAACGAACGATATAGATGGATAATGAACGATAATTTTGCGAACGAACGAAATCATTTTTTTAAATTGAATATAACACGAACGAAATGGGTCATATAACGATGAACGAAAGAAATGAAAAAGTTGAAATAAGTTGAAATATTTTCCTTAGAGATGGAAGTCCAATTGTTCTGTTTGAAAATGAGAGGTGTAGAGTTATCTATTATAAGCCAACAAGCTGCGACCACATCATGTAATACATATCTAAATATTTTAGAATATAAATATCTAAATATTTTGGAATTTAAGTATTTAAAGTTTATCTTCTGCCTTTCTTAATAAAGGAGTCTTTACCAGTGCCACATACTCTGATTTTCTAATCCCTATATCTTTGCAACCCGATGTCGTAGACCTTAGATATAGATTAATAATCTATTTCATTATATCAAAGGTTTACATCATAAAGTTACAAAGATAAAGTAATGAGAAAGTTTGAGTTTTTAACAAAGACTAAATTCCTCTTGCTAATCATTAAATATTAGTCATTTTCCAATTATGTTTAAAATACATTTGTTTTTAAGACATTTTAAAAATGATAGAGTTATTCGTCACTAGCGCCAATTTAATAAAAGTCTTTTCATCAAACAGTATAATTATTTAAATTATAAGATTTAAAAGGTTGAAAAAGTCTGTGCGTAGGTTGAATTATTTAAAAAAACAAACAATATATAGTATGCCTTAAAAATTCAGAAAACAACAATGTTTTATGAAGATCAAACCCTTCTAGGAGCGTATACAAGAGGAAGGGGGGGTTATTTAGGGGCTGATCTCTTTCCTCAGAAAGTGAAAACTATGACAGCAACAGGTGCTGAGCCTCTTTTCTACCTACCTAAATCCCTGTTCAATGTTAAAAAGTACATTGCATATTGTCATTCTTTCCATTACTCTGGACAAGCAAGTCTCTTGAAGTCCTAGAATTAATTAAAATTTAAACGAAAAAAAGATTTTTTAAATTAAAGTGAAAATATTCAAGGGACTGTTTTAATTTTAGGTAACCCTCAATTCAAAGCATTACGTACCGGATTCACAACAGTACCTTTTAGCCCTGTATCTGATAAACAATGATGAAAATTTCATCAAATTGTGAATTGTACATGTAACTCTTTAAATAGAGGGTAACTTGAAATAACGTAAATAATCCCTTTAAGAATAAAAAAACAACAACTTATTAAGACCTTTAAATATAGACTTTTGTAAGAGTTAAGTCTTTTTTTATTAACTCAAATTTTCTAATCCCTTATATTTCAGCAACTTAATGGTGTAAACCTTTTATATTTTAAACTTAGACTATTTAAACCAACATAAATCCTAATTCATAGTTTGAAATATCTAAGGTCTACAAAATAGTGAATATTTATTTATATATCCTCTTTGGGTCTTCAACATTGGGTTGCATTACACGTGGATTTAACGGTTTTGTCGATATTTTTAAAAGCTTTGCCTTTTGATCTCAATTTGACCCGTCAAAAAGAACTTTTTAGCCTTTTATCTCAAATACTTTTTTGTCGGCATATACATTATGAATGAAAAAGTAAAGAATAAACAAAATCGCAAGTTTAAAGATTGTTGAATTATGACCAAAACATGCTTCTCACTCTGGTTAGTCCGGGGTGATTAAGAAAAACGGATTAGAAAATACTCAATTATTTTGAACTTTTTCTATCGGAACTGCACCCATAGTGATACAGGCGTAGATTTTGTAAAACAAAGATTTATTATTTATAATTATTAGTATTTGTTCATCACCTTTATAATTATATAGATGAGCTACGTGATAAAGACTCCAAATATCTTCAATATTATCTAGATCTTCAAGTTTTCCAGTGTAAACATAATCTCGGTAAATTAGAATAATTCTCTAAATAATAACATACTTCTTATTAATTTTTAAAGATGCATTTTTAGTAAATACCAGCTGAAGTGCCCGGCGTTGCCCATGGAATTGAAAAACAAATCGAATTTTGAAAAATATGATTCTTGAATATTGTTTTTGATTTTTAAAGAAAAAATAATCGATTTTTGAAAACAAAATTACAAAGGAGTTGAGTTTTTGCCACAAAATCAGATTTTTAAATCCCTGTATCTCTGTAACCCGTTCTTGTAGACCTTTGACATTCTGAAAGATCAAATATCCTAAGTTTGAAATATGAAAGGTTTACAGCATCCGGTTGCAAAGATAAAGTGATGCAAAAACTCAACTCCTTTCTTTACTTCCAGAATAAATTGTTCCTTCAAAGAAATGCAGCCAATTTGGTTCCGTCGTTTTGCCAGCTATAGTTGACATATATAAATGGATAGATGCCTTTAAGTGGAGAAAACTAGATTTATACAGAAAATGCGCTTCATTTTTTATCAATTGTGGTTTAAACCCTATGCATCATTGTTTATACATGGTTGATTTCTTTCTATTTGTTAATTCTTCAATATAAAGGAATTGAATTTTTGTCACAAACTCTTATTTTCTTATCCCTATATCTTTGCATACCTAAGATATTTCAAACTGTGAATTATTTTAGATCAACTAATGATAGTATGAAATATCAAAGATTAATACCATCATGTTGCAAAGATATAGCGATTTTAAAATCAGAATTTGTGGCTAAAAGTCAGTACCTTGATCATATGATGATAAAATTTAAGTAGTAAAGCTAAAAATGTTTCAGGTTTCCTAATAATCTCACGATGAGTCAAACGCCTTTTTTTCAGTCTAAACTGCACAATAAAGGTCAAATGGAATTTTCTTAAAAAGGGTTCGGCAGGGATTTCAAAAAATCTTCATGCTAGGTCTAATAATAGTCTACTTTTAGAATCTTAAAAACCTCAGGTGAGTATGTTCTTAAAACCTACTTTATTGCTGAGGTAAACTGTGATATATGTGTTTGTATTATAGCAATCAGAGATGGATATTAGCTTTTGCTGTTTTGGGTATTACCCCTGCATAATTAATATAAAAACATTTACAATATGATGAATATTAGTAGATTATGAAAGTTTACAATAAGTGAGGGACTATTAGTTAAATTTAGAGAGACAGAGATGCAGCATAACAAAATAATTAATTTTTTTAGTTGTAAAGTTTAGTACGCATAACAGAATAAGATTAAGCATGTACCAATATTTAATTAATATTATATATTTATTTAATTAAGCATCTACCAATATTTTTATTCATAATTTTCAAGAATAGCAAGAGGGCTTATTGCACTTTGAGGTGTAGGCATCAGATAACATTTCTAATAAACTTTTTCAAATATGCTTAACGAGGCACTTCTTTTTATTATATTGTATTCATGTATATTTTTGTAAAAACATATATATATATATCAACCCTTCTTAATATTTTTTCTTTTCTTTTTACCTTTTCAATACTAGGTAACTCTAATGTTTCCATGTGTAAATTAGTAGAGAATTCTTCATTCCTTGGATAAAATAAATCCTAAAAACATTGATTTATCCATTACATCACTCGCAAGTTTAGGTCATACATGTGCTCTTACGATATTATTGCCTCTTCAACGTTTAAGTTTTATGAATACTGATATTTATTTGTTTTTATATTTAAGAAAACATTCCATTGTTGTCATTTCTCAAGTTCTACAAATACACTGGTTTTTATAATATAAAAAAGCAATATAACATTCTCAACGATTTACAGGTACAATCCCCTTTTAACCTGAAACTATCAAAATATCCTCCATTTAATATTCTAAATGCAGGTTTTTTTTTATCTATAGTCAGAAGATGAAAAATCCAGTTAATCTGACGTCTTTACACAAGGAAATAATGCAAGGAAAGTTAATTGCAGTCTTAATTGCGTATACTCTATGTACATACTGAAACTAGTTATCTCTGGGCGGAATTTGTGAAAAAGAACAGATACATCAGTGTTCGTTTCAGGAATTATGAACATTTTGATAATTCATAATAGTTACCGATAACCAGAATATTTCATTGATTTTTTATGTAAAAAGATGGATCCCATGTCAGGCTTCGACATCCGTCTTGTGTTTACATTACCGCCAAGACACAGTACGCTGCAGTACAAATGAAGCGTAGACTTCTGAAATAACTTTCCTTGCATTAAAACCTTGTATCTAGTAATTAAAACGCACAATAGAGGCAGACCACATTTTATAATTGGCAGGACTAGGGCTATTTTGTTAATATCGTTTCATTACTCATATTTGTGAAAATAGATTGTAAAGTGGTCTGATTATATTTTAGATTACTGATTAATCCTGTAGCAAAATTATAGTATGAAAGAAGAAAATATTCTTGGACAGAAATGAAAGTAATAATATTCCTGAATCACGCACCCGTGACCCATCAGTAAAAGTAAATTCAACCTATAAAGTCTGACTGCGTCAACCTTGTTGCACCGGAAGTCCTATTGAGTGTCTACTGTAATTACCCAATGCCCGGGTGATACAGTACATACTGGGACTGGAAAGGTTGACCCGGTTTGGAAGTTCAAATGTACTACGGCTGACCGTGGAATACGCCCCTTTTGGTTCAAACAAAAGAAAGGTGAGGAACACATGTTTTTCGTTTTTGCTTAATTGGGCTTGAATATCGTTTAATTTTTCAAACAAAATTAACCAATATTGAAAAGGAAAGAGTTGCCTAAAGAAAAAAAAGTGTTTAAAGGCATAAAAAAAGAAGCAACGCCCCGACGAAAAAAGGTGTGATCAGAAGAAATAATTAAAATTGTGACGTCATTTGTGGTCAGTACGAAAAAATGGTGTGGTGTGCCTTCCCTCTCTTATGACACATCATATAGTCCCAATCTGGCAGAAGCTTTGCTTACATATATTTCCTTTTAAAACAAAAACGTTGCAGTACGGCCTGACTTGTATATATTTTCATATTTACATTTGTACATAATAGTTGAATTTTGAACAAGCGTCCGAGACCGCAAATGTTCACAATGTTCACAGATTTTGATCAACTTCTGATTCTCGACCAAATGGTTTTCGCTTAAGTGGTTTTCGACCAAGTGGTTTTTGACCAAGTGGTTTTAGACCAAGTAGTTTTTGACCAAGTGGTTTTCGACCAAATGGTTTTCGACCAAGTGGTTTTCGACCAAGTAGTTTTCGACCAAGTGGTTTTCGACCAAGTGGTTTTCGGCCAAAAAGTTTCTTCCTCATGTTGACAGTCCCTTTAAAGCTTTAATATATGGTAGATATTAGATATAAAAGGTGGTTCAAGAAAAAATCTTGGTACGGATAGTTTAACTAATTCTTTATAGTTGAACACATATGTTTAGGGTTGTTAATCGTTTTTGTAAACGATCGTTAAACGATCGTTTTTTGTTTCGTTTTCAAAAATGATCGTTTCGTTTTCAGAAAAAAACGATCCTTTTTAAAAACGACCCACTCGTTTTGAACTTTTAGAAAACGAATAGCGATCGTTTTTGAAAACGATCGTTTTTATTAAAACGATTTGCGATCGTTTTTTATACGATTGTTTTAAAAAAAACGATCTTTTTTGAAAAAACGATCGTTTTTGAAATTTTTTTATTGACAATTATGTTAACGATCGTTAACGAAGGGTCGTCGTTAACGATCGTTAACGAAAGGTCGTCGTTAACGATCTTTAACAAAGGGTTGTCGTTAACGATCGTTAACGAAACGACGAACTTTATCAAAACGGTTGTTTTTGGAAAAAAATTACATGCAACTTTATTGAATGTCGTCTTACATGAAGTTTAACAGTTTTGGGGGAGCTAAAACTCCTTGATATTTTCTTAAAAACTACTCAATGATAAGTACAGATGCACTTCAGGTCGGTTTCCTCTCTTCGTTAACGATCGTTAACGAAGGTCCGTCGTTAACGATCGTTAACAAAACGAAGAATTTTATAAAAACGATCGTTTTGAAAAACGATCGTTTTTAGAAACGAGCGTTTTGAAAAACGATCGTTTTAAAAACGACCATTTTAAAAAAACGAACTTTTTAAAAAACGATCGTTTCGTTTTCGATTTTTCGTCGTCGTTATCATAACGAAACGATCGTTTTTCTGAAAAATGAAAACGTTAACATCCCTACATATGTGCTAATCAAGGAGTATGGAATAAAAGGGAGATACAACTGACACAGCCCGCCCTACCATATGATTATACATGCTTTGCAGACGGTACTTCATTTGAATAAGAAATATTTGTCTAATGTACAATTACCGCGTATACAATAACCTATTCTGAATATTTCTTTTACAAATGGAGTACCCGTCTGAAAAGCATGCATAATCATATGGTAGGGCCGGCCGCGTTAGTTGTTCTATTCCATACTCCTTGGTTCTAATACTTTGCAAGATGATTTGTAAAGCTTTGACATTTAAAACTTTTTATCTTATATAAATTATAGTTTGAAACATCAAAAGTAAACAACTAAAATATATATTTAATAGAAAAGCTTTTTGTCTAAATTAGAAAATTTTCATTTTTCATAAAAGTTTTAGAAGGAGGTTGCACGGCTTTGGTGTTTGTTTCTAAAAAATGTTTAAAAAGAGGAAACTTTTGTACAATTTTTTATTTCTTGAATTGTTTAAGCTTTCCCTTATTTTACCTGAAAATATTGGGAAGTGAGAGAGAGAATGAACCTATTAAAACAACTCATTTATAATGAAACGAACCAACAAATATTTTATCATGATGATTGGAACTTTTTGAAAATATTTAACACAAATATTATTTACGCACTTTGTTCTGAGGTCTGGTTCATTGAGTACAGAGAAGAAGTTTAACTAGTTCTTGCATGTTCAACTACGCATGAAATTTTCATTCATGATAAAACATAGTGTCGCATTTGTTCTAGTTTTTGCCAAATTTATATTCGCGCAAAAGTTTGCACTGTTTTACGCAAATGCTCACACAAACAACAAAATAAGAAATTGAGTTTATGACACAACTCTGATTTTCTAATCCCTTTATCTTTGAAACAAAATGTCGTAGACTTTAGATATTTTAAATTATGAATTCTGTTAGATCTAAAAATAAGTTATGTTTGAAATATGAAAGGTTTAAAATTATATAAGTAGAAAATTTGATTATGTGGCAAAAACTCCGTTTTTTTTTGATGAATCCTTCATTTATTTAAAGCAAAAAAGATTTCTATAACATTTTTTTGGGAAAATTGGAAAAAAATATTTTTATAAATGAAGATTCCTGTGGGCTGGAACAATATCATCATTTTTACATTTGAAAACAACATCTGCTAGCAGGTTTGGATTTAAGTTATATAGTCTTTGACATTTTAAAACATTAAAAAACTGATTATTTCAATTTATACTTTAACGCAAATGTTTCAATACAAAAGAGCCAACCCCATTTTTGATGATTAATCACAATAGCCTTTAGCTATGGCCGTTTCACCAAAATTGTTTCGTTCAGTTGTGTTTTGGTGCATTCTTTTAAATTAACTACAGTGATTACCAGAAAAATCAGGAACAGGAAGAGGACTTTCAAACTCAATTATTTGACTTTGAATAGTCCAATGAACATATAAACCATCAAATTTGCAGTGAAAAAGAGCCAATTAATAAGTTGATTTCCAAGTTACTGCTAAACTAATTGCCTTGTGGCAGCATCAAATACACTTAAACACTATTTTAATGACGTCTTCATATTCCACTGTCTTCTGGTTTTCAATGTTGGTTCAGATTGAATTGAAGGGTCGATGAACTATCTCACGTCGGTTTAAATCTTGAATCACCAATTCAAATCCTTTTGAACCTACTTTGAATCAGTGATTCTTACTTGAATCGGCAGTAGGTAGCTCATCGCACATTGTAAATTAAAAATGCTGAAAGATAGATACATCAAATGCCAATCAGTCCTTTTACTTAAAGAGATGATTAAAAAGTTACTCTTTTAATGCTAAAATGCCTTGATATTAGTTTTTGAAGATTTCTTTCACCTTCCCTCCAATCACTTTCCATTATTTTATCTAAAACTTTCGAAAATAATAAAGATCTAATTAATAGTTCATCAAATTCAAAATTTAATGGAAGATCAAAACCTAATGGAAGATTAAAATTTAAAAATGTCTAAAATAAAAGATCTGGAATAAGAGAATTAAAGATTTGAATACTAATTAAGATACTGCATAGTTTGACTGAATACAGGGATTTAATGAATAAATGGCATGATATCTATGTCAGGGGAGCTTCAAAATTTTATAATTATTATTTCCTCGATTCGAAATTTTGACACAAAAATATTTGAATTATGATTTTTATATTTTATTAGACAAAAAAAAAAGCAAATACATATATGAAATTTATAAGTTTAGTTGGGAAAAAGGGCTAAACAGAAATCGGATTATTTTTTGCTCATATTTTTTATTATTTAAATTTCAAAGGAAAACCAAAAGTTTGAAAAGGACCTGAATTGTATCTGTGTAAAATGTTTCGTGACTTAACTTCTGAGACAGATGAACCTGGACAGATACATTGAACATGTCCGATACTTCTCATATTCATAGTCACAAAATTATATAATTAACATGCAGCATATGTAAAATATTATGTTTTGTGAAATTCAAAGAACGATTTTGAATATCTTATTTTAGAAAAAATACATTAAATTATATTTTTTATTTTATCATTGACTTGAAGATCTAAAAGCTTTTCAGATTTCATGAATGATGAAAAACCAGATTTTGAAATGCTTAAAAGGAATTGAGTTTTTGCCACAAACCCTGATTTTCTAATCCCTATATTTTGCAACCCAAGGTCGTAGACCGTAGATATTTCAAACTATGAATTCTGTTAGAACGAATAATCTAAGTTTGGAATATCAAAAGAAAGCACCTTCAGATTGCAGAGATATAGGGATTCTATTTGATCTACATCAAATTTCAACACTTCTACATGTATCAATTGTAGAAATTGATTTAAACTTTTTATTTGTTAATAAAAAAACTGTTTCTTTAATAATTATACTAATAAACTACAAGAAAAGCCAGAAAACTGTGGATTAAATTTCATCTCCACAGTGGACTGAGGTTAATTTAAATTCAAACCTGACCAACCCCTTGTACCGGTCCTACCTTATCCAATGCAGGCTCGGTTTCAACTTTGATGGCACGGCCAGACTGTTTACAGTGTCCGGCCTTTCACACGCATCTCTGCCCTTTTAGTAAAAGTAAAGTCAACCTATATGAAGCACAAAGTCTGACCGCGTCAACCTTGTTGCACCGGCTAGTCCTGTCCATAGAGCTAGTTACAGTATTAAATGGGACCGGGAAGGTTGACCGACTCGGAAATTCAAATGTACTACGGCTGCCGTGATTATTGGACAATTTGACCTACCTCACTATAGCTTTCTATTCTTTCTTGGAAAATATCGATATACTCCTGGATTTAGCAGTTCTGTCCTTATCACAGCAAGCTTTGACTTTCGATCACAATTTGATCTATAGTAATGATACATTTTTATTTGCCTTTTTGTTTACTTTTTTCGGCAAACACCTTTACAAAGAATAAGTATAAAAATGTTATAAAAGGTTAAATATTGTATAGTTCTACACGGGCAGCCGTAGTACATTTGAATTTCCGAGCCGGGTCAACCTTTCCGTTCCCAGTGTGTACTGTACCTAGCTAATATGGACAGAACTAGCCGGTGAAACAAGGTTAACGCGGTCAGACTTTATGCTTCATATAGGTTGAATTTACTTTTACTAAAACACGATTGCATTAAAATAGAAAATACCGAATTTATACTGATATATAGTTCAGTATCAAATTAAAGTCCTTTAAGATATTTAGTTATTAGAAGAAAATAAAACACGACCATAATCGTATTTTTCTCCGGTCCCCACATTGTGAACAGTTATCCTTATTTACATAATCAAACTAAATATATGTAGAGATGTATTGAGAAAAGAAGTATTCAACACATGATCAGAATTTTTGTTGTATCAACATGTATGCAAATATATATACATACACATATATATATATATCTATTTGTATACATATATTTGTTGTAAAAAGTTGTAATCTCTGTTTGTTTGCTTATTCGATCATAACGCAGGAACCCCTGGAATGATTTGCCTCAAATTTTGATTTGGGAACTCGGGAGAGGCACGGGAATGGTTTTGAGATTTTTAATTGACATGATATACTTTTAATCGGGAAAATAGCTAAAATCGTAATTTTCGACAATGCGAGGGTAATCGGTGGAATTAACTATGATTTCCCTGGGCAACGCAGGGTTCCCAAGCTAGTATATATATATAAAGCAAGAAAGATTGTGTTTAAATGAATAACATTATAATAACTGAAATATATATATGTAAATATATAAATATATATCAAAAATTGATATTTTCTTCTTTTACTTCGTTGATGGTTTTCGTTATATTTACATAATATTGTCATTTTCATATGCGTCAATTGTATCTGAGCATGCAATGAATGAGACCAGATTCTGTACAAAGAGTACATGTTTATAAATATCCGCTGTATTTCACTAAACAGTATAATAATCATAGAGAATAGAATATATATTAGAGGGGAATTTAAAGAATCTCTCGGTATGAATTTGTTCAGTCCCTTTCAGCCTGAAAGGGAGTTCAAAGTGTACAAATCATGTAAATGTTCACAAATTATATGCAGTAGAATACATTAATACAGTATGTTCCCAAGACTATTTAATTCAATTTCGAATTTTTAAAGCTGTTAAATAAACTTTATAATGAATTAGTGAATAAAAAACATCATTTGATTTATAGTTGTAACGGAAAATCATGGTTTGTAAAGTGAATGGCATAGAGTCTATGTGAAATAATCATTGGTCAATTATTTGGTTTTCTTTTAACATTAATTTTAGATTTTCTATAAAATGATATTCCAGGGCCCAAAAGGTTATATAGCATGAATGTGAAGTACACCTGCAGTATGGAAACAGTACAATAAAATGGCCGTTTTACACTTTTTTCTAGGAAATTCCATTCTAATATATATTCAATTCTCCTTGATAATAATATATTAACCTTCATCAATATAATCTGTTATTATGAATTTTTGACCTAGTTGCGTGCCTTTTGCTTTCCATAAGAGCCATATAACATGAGAAGTTATGGTTTTAACAAATGTTAGATTTCAAATCTTTACTCAATCTTTCCTCCTTTTTCCTCTTTTACTCTTATTCCCTACTTTTTCCTTTTTCCTACTGCCACGAAACGAAATTTTCTATTTCTCTATCTTCGCAATCTGATGGTGTAAAAGCCTTGACATTTTAAACGTTGACTATTTGATCTAGAGAATTCGTTAAACGAAAAATCAAAGGTCTACGACATCGGGTTGCAAAGATCAAAAACTATGAATTTCTTCTTAAAGCTCTTCTTTCAATTTTGAAATGTTAATTTTATATTTATATGTTAAGTAAGATTAAATGTTTTGAAAGCTCTTAAATGTAAATAGTTTTACGGTTCTCTCTGCGTGATTAATGAATATTTTCTTATTCTAATATATTTTCTTATACTAATATATTTTCTTATTCTAATATATTTTCTTATAATTAACAATAATTATATTATTAAAGCCTAAGGTTTCAATTGGTTAAAACTACAATCTTCTGAGCGATTATGATACGATTAATACAATAGATAATGATATTAATTTAATAAGCATATATGCATCTTAATGTTAAGGGATGTGATGCTCAAAACAATAATGGTAATTGTACATGTACAAAGTACAATTATAAAAAGATATAAATAATATTATACAATTGTTGAAGAGGACCCAGGAGATTCATTTTACAAGTCAGTTATCTGTGTCACAAGCTTTAGGGCTTTCGATGGAAAAGAGTGGGATAGGAACAAGAAAGAAGGGTAAACATATTTTTAAAAACTTTCCCAAAACTACAAGCAAGAATTTTATTAATTTTTTCAAAATCAAAATGAGTTTTTTTTTCAAGACTTACTTTGATGTTTTGTTAAAGGAAAAATAAAATTGTTTTCATTACAATGGTAGTATAATGATATTAGAAGAATAAAAATTGTAATTGCACAAATTTAGTTTTTTTTACACAAGCAATATAATACAAAACCATATCTTTCAAATATTTTAAAAATCCCTTTGGAAGATACTTGCAGTTTTCTCTCCAATTACATCTAGAAAAAAATTGAGATGGTTAAATTTGTCTTCAATGTCTAAAATATTTTTTAATGGTTTTTAACTCTGCATTAACTAGAACATATTTATTTAATGATACCTGTTTTAACTCTGCGTTAACTAGAACATATTTATTTAATGATACCTGTTTTAACTCTATGTTAACTAGAACATATTTATTTAATGATACCTGTTTTAACTCTGTGTTAACTAGAACATATTTATTTAATGCTACCTGTTTTTAACTCTACGTTAACTAGAACATATTTATTTAATGATACCTGTTTTAACTCTGCATTAACTAGAACATTTTTATTTATTGGTACCTGGTTTTAACTCTGTGTTAACTAGAACATATGTATTTAATGGTTCCTGTTTTTAACTCTACGTTAACTAGAACATATTTATTTAATGGTACCTGTTTTTAACTCTGCGTTAACTAGAACATATTTATTTAATGGTTCCTGTTTTTAACTCTTCGTTAACTAGAACATATGTATTTAATGGTTTCTGTTTTTAACTCTGCGTTATCTAGAACATATTTATTGAATGATACCTGTTTTTAACTTTGCGTTAACTAGAACATATGTATTTAATGGTTCCTGTTTTTAACTCTGCGTTATCTAGAACATATGTATTTAATGATACCTGTTTTTAACTCTGCGTTAACTAGAACACATGTATTTAATGATACCTGTTTTAACTCTGTGTTAACTAGAACATATTTATTTAATGATACCTGTTTTTAACTCTGTGTTAACTAGAACATATTTATTTAATGGTTCCTGTTTTTAACTCTGCGTTAACTAGAACATATTTATTTAATGATACCTGTTTTTAACTCTGCGTTAACTAGAACATATTTATTTGCCAGCGTCGCCTAAAAACAAATTGTTCAATTTTTTTTATAATTTATCAATACTGTTTTACTTTAAATAGCATGAAACAACCAGTTTATTGTTTTCACACATTAAATATATCTATTTATGTCATTGTAATGGTATTATAAGTGCGAAAAAAATTTTCCGGGATTTATTTCTCCTAGTTTGTTCCAAATACTTTTATTTTGATCAAAAACAAACAATAAAAAGTAAAAATCACAGCAAGAACTTTTTCGCACATATGATATCAATTACAATAGCATTTATAGTTGTATTCAAGATTACTCAGCTTATTGCATGAGCAGGTCGATAAAGTCACTTTGTCACCATACAACGGGACACAGTGGGTGGGATAAAAACCCTTTTACGTGGTGAACACTCCCTTTAAATATTACTTTTTTTGTTTCCCTCTGGGTTAGCTTGTTGCCATACTCCAGAAAATAGTGGAATATACCTTCTATCCTCACCAACATTTTCCCTTTAAATATTTCTTTTTTTGTTTCCCTCTGGGTTAGCTTGTTGCCATACTCCAGAAAATAGTGGAATATACCTTCTATCCTCACCAACATTTTCCCTTTAAATATTACTTTTTTTGTTTCCCTCTGAGTTAGTTTGCTGCCATACTCCAGAAAATAGTGGAATATACCTTCTATCTTCGCCAACATTTTTAATCTAAAGAAAAGAGTTAAAGGAACTGTATACGTTTATTGTATACAATAAGTAGCTGAGTGTTTGCCACAAATATCTTTGCAACCTGATAATACACACTTTTGATATTTCAAACTTAGTCTATTTGATCTAACAAAACTCATTTACAGATACAAATAAAGATAAAGAGATTAGAATAGTAGATAGAGTTTGTGACAAGGACTCAGTTCCTTTTTGATTAGTTTATTTTACTCACCGACTTTTTAGAAACGTGTCTAAACTGTTTATAGGACGAGAATTTATTCCAATCTTCTACATTTGAATATACAGGATATTCAGTAGATTCAGGGTGTCCAGGATATTCAGCAGATTCAGAGTGTCCAGGATATTCAGTAGATTCAGGGTGTCCAGGATATTCAGCAGATTCAGGGTGTCCAGGATATTCAGCAGATTCAGAGTGTCCAGGATATTCAGCATTTCCAAAGTGTCCGGGGAGCTAAATAACAAATAAATACTGAACCCTTGATTAAGTAAAAATTCTTTTAACTTTCCTGTAAACTATTTGTAAATAACTAAAATGGAATGATTATGAAATATAAAATGAAATAAAAACTGAAAAGTCAGAAAAAACGGAAAACTAAAAAGGGTGTAGTTTAGAGTTAGATGCCTGATGAAAAATAAAATTACTTATTCAGACAGCTTGTAAATAATGTCTCACTCTGTATGTAAATATATCAATTTATGCTTTTACAAAAAAGACAAATCTTTTGATCAAAAATTTTGAAACTAATAAGAATGATTCATTATTTTATATTTACCCCTCTTTTGATGTTTCTTAGAAAGAATTTTTTGATAACATTTGAAAAATTCTTTGGTTGAATACTGTTTCGAACCTAAATATAAAAACCAAGAAAAAAATAAAGGTTTATTCCAGGAAGATAATATTTATCAAATATAATCCAAACCTCTCTTTTGTTGTTTTCTGGAAACCAAAGACCACTGAACAGGGGAAAGGAGCCTCTCACATTCTGCTGTTTGGATTTAAGTTAAAGGGACTGTGATCGAAATTTAAAGTGATCCTCAATGCAAAGATGGAAATGCCTGATTTAAAACGGTATCCTTAAAATTTGATTAAGCATGAATTAGATATCCATGTCTTGAAAAACTTAAAAAAATTTAACACTTATCGCGTGAGAAAAAGGTTCAAATGGTTTATCCTTATAAATCAGGCATTGTCATCTTTGCAGGGAGGGTCACTTAAAATTTCGCTCACAGTCCCTTTAAGAAATGTTTGAAAATAAATAAAAAATATCAGTAAAATGTTACCTTTCGTTTAGAGTAGTTTGGTTGCCAAACACCGCTAAAGGTTGGATATGATCTTCTAACTTCAGGGGTTTTGGGATCCTTAAAAATTGTTACATTTGTGAATTTAAATCTTCAAAACAGAAAACAGCAGAAAAACCGACATTATTTTTTTTTCATCTGAGAAGCTAAAACTTAAAGGAGCGAAAAAATATCAGTATTAATTTCTTTTCAGATTGAAAAATGAAAACGCCTCCATCATGGTTTCCTCAGATATTGAGGTTGCAACGAAAAAGGTGTACATTTGTAAAACACATTTTTTCAAGATTTTAAAAACGGAGCCAAAAATCTACCTCTCGTTTTACGAATTTTGGCTTCCAAACCCCGCTGAACATTGGATACGATCGAACCAACTAAAAAAAAATCTATAAAACTTTCTATTAAATAAGTTTATCTAAAATATTTTTTTGATTCATAATTCCATCAATGGGTTAAATTGCGATTTTTTAAAATATAACTCTAAAAAAAATGAAGAAGAAAGATTTTCTAACAGGCCAATTTATTTTTGAAAATTTAGATTTTAAAATAGTACATAAAAATAACTTGAAAACAATTTTAGCATGACATTATTCTTTTTTATAAATCATTAGGAAAAAATATTATTTTCAAGTTTTAATTTTCAACCAGACCAAATTGCAAATTTTGGCTGCCAAACCCCACTAAAGGTTGGATATGATCGAACAACCTAAAGTAAATCGACCAAAATTTTCTAGTAAATTAAGTCTTTACTGCCAATTTTACTTGATGTATATTTTCGTCTTCAATGGATTGATTTGCAAAAAGTAAGAAGACTCAGACAAAGGAATTGAGTTTTTGCCACAAACTCAAATTTTCTAATACCTATATCTAGCAACCTGATGGCGGATACCCTCGATATTTCATACTTAGGCTATTTGATCTAACAGAATTTAAAGTTTGAAATATCTAAGGTCTACAACATTGGGTTGCAAATATATAGGAAAGAGAAAATCTAAGTTTGTAGTACAAAAAGACGCAATTCCTTTGATGCAATTGCAAATTTTCTAAAAGGCAAATTGAAAATTGAAATGTTAAAATCGGATATGAAGAGTATTTAAGAACAACCATTATACAAAATGGAATATTTTTATCTATTTCTAAGAAAAATTATTAAACCCTGCGATAAAATGTTATTTATAATGTTGGCCATTCTAGATTTTTAGATTTGTATCCAGACCTCTCGTTTTGCAAGTTTTGGTTGCCAAACTCCACTGAAGGTTGGGTAAGATCGTGCTTTTACAGACTTTTCCATGGCCTAGAAATCAGAAATAAATATATCATTGTTTTTAGAAGCTTTAGATTTTTTTTGAACCTCTTTTTTCTTGTAATTTGAGAACCAAGCTCCACTGAAGGAAGGATAAGGTCTAGGGCTTACTATAGGGTCCTTTAATAGATTTGATATATATATATAGATAATTTTTTATTGGTTATTAAGATTGGTTCTATATTTATACAGACTATAAATACAATGTGTCCTCATAAACATGGGATTTTAGTGACCCTTTCGATATTATATTTTAGAAATAAAAACAAACATATGTAGTTTTTATTTCTTCACCTCTCGTTTTGTAGGTTTTGGTTGCCAAACCCCGCTAAACATTGGATATGATCTTCTAGTCTCGGGGGCTCGGTGGGTCTGTCAGAAGCAAAAAGTTAAAAATAAATATTATGCATTTTTGGTCTCAAATCTCAATGTTTTATTATTTTAAAAAGAAATAAAGCCAAGATGACCTATTGTGATTTTTATTAGTCAACGTTTGAAATATAAAATTCAACACCATCAGGTTGAAAAGATGTTGGGACTAATTAAATTAAACTGTTTAGTTCCAAAAAATGTTTTCCTTAAAATATCGAACATCAATATGAGAAACTTCTCAATTTCCTTATTTTTGGATATGGAGGTTGCTTCTTTTAAAAATTTTTTTTTTGGATAATGAAGATTACTACATTTTTCTTATTTTTGGATAATGAAGGTTACCTCTTTTTTCTTATTTTTTGGAAGCCATACTCCACTGAACGTGGGGTACGATCTTTCAGGTACTTTAGGAGTAGATGACTGAAATTTGAAAAGTTATTTTGATACTTTGTTTGCGAAAATCTATTTATTTAAGTTACCTTTTTATCCGGGTTGTCAATCAAATCATTATACAGTTGAGATACCAAATCTTCTGGAGGTTGTTCCTGAAATATTTACGAGCATGATTAGATATAATTCTCTAAAAACACCTAACAATATCTCAACTCAAAGCAAAGACAACAAAAAAAAACCTGAAAACAAATTTGAGAACTCCCATAAAATAATGTGTACCACAGTTTCTGCAATATCTGAACTACCATAAAATAATGTGTACCACAGTTTCTGCAATATCTGAACTACCATAAAATAATGTGTACTACAGTTTCTGCAATATCTGAACTACCATAAAATAATGTAAATAAAGTGTCTGCAATATCTGATTTACCATAAAATAATGTGTACTACAGTTTCTGCAATATCTGAACCACCATAAAATAATGTGTACTTCAGTTTCCGCAATATCTGAACTACCATAAAATAATGTGTAGTGTGTACTACAGTTTCTGCAATATCTAAACTACCATAAAATAATGTGTACTACAGCTTCTGCTATATCTGAACTACCATAAAATAATGTCTACAACAGTTTCTGTAATATCTGAACTACCATAAAATAATGTGTACTACAGTTTCTGCAATATCTGTACTACCATAAAATAATGTGTACAACAGTTTCTGCAATATCTGAACTACCATAAAATAAAGTGTACTACAGTTTCTGCAATATCTGAACTACCATAAAATAAAGTGTACTACAGTTTCTACAATATCTGAACCACCATAAAATAATGTGCACTACAGTTTCTGCCATATCTAAACTACCAAAAAATAATGTCTACAACAGTTTCTGCAATATCTGAACTACCATAAAATAATGTTTACTACAGTTTCTACAATATCTGAACTACCATAAAAAAAATATGTGCTACAGTTTCTGCAATATTTAAACTAACATACAACAATGTGTACTACAGTTTCTGCAATATCTGAACCACGTAAAAAAAGGTGTACTACAGTTTCTGCAATATCTGAACTACCATAAAATAATGTGTACTACAGTTTCTGCAATATCTGAATTACCATACACTAATGTGTACTACAGTTTCTGCAATATCTGAACTACCATAAAATGATGTGTACTACAGTTTTTGCAATATCTAAACTACCATAAAATAATGTGTACTACAGTTTCTGCAATATCTGAACTACCATAAAATAATGTGTACTACAGTTTCTGCAATATCTAAACTACCATAAAATAATGTGTACTACAGTTTCTGCAATATCTGAACTGCCATAAAATAGTGTGTACTACAGTTTCTGCAATATCTGAACTGCCATAAAATAGTGTAAATAAAGTGTCTGCAATATCTGATTTACCATAAAATAATGTGTACTACAGTTTCTGCAATATCTGTACTATATAAAATAATGTGTACTACAGTTTCTGCAATATCTGAACTGCCATGAAATAAAAATAAAACATAGCTTAGCCCGGTATATTACCGCCAAAAAATTCTCTGAAAACAAGTTTTCGGAATAAAGGTCCTATATTTTGGCACTAAAAAATTCTTTTGATACAAAGTCCATAAACTGAAAAGTCCCTGGAAATAAATTTCTGCTATTTTGAGAATTTATGTTCTAGGAATTTTTGCCAGTATTGATTTCATACAAAAAGTCCTCCTATAGTGGAAAATGGATGGGAACAAAATATGTTTATAACCATGGAAAAAAAGGGACTCGATATAAAAAAACACCCTTGGCTATATTCAATATGCAGATGCTATAAACGTAAATTCCTTTTTATGAAAACGTCCCTGACTTTACACCTCAGTTTGCCAAGACTTTGTTCTTGTTTTTTTTCTTCGGATATATTATCTTCAGGTCTTTAATTCCTGTTTAATCTTATTTTCTAAGACTTTATTGGCAGCCCCCATATTATTTTAGGAAAAATTTCCCAAGAATCTAAAACTCAGGACTTACATTTTGTCCTAGGACAACGTGTATTAACATTCCTCTCAAAACAGGAGTACATTTTATATCCGTGTTTGCCCAAAACTATAAACGAGTGTGCTAAATAAAGAGTGTATGAAAATATAAGCTCTTTGAAAAAGCTTTTGTCCGAAATATCGTAATTAAGAATATTTTGTCCGAAATATCGTAATTAAGATTATTTTGTCCGAAATATCGTAATTAAGAATATTTTGTCCGAAATATCCAAATATAAGAACATTTTTCCCGATTTATCGAAATTAAGAAAATTTGTCCGAAATATCAAATTTAAGAACATTTCGTCTGAAATATCAAAATTAAGAATATTTTGTCCGAAATATCGAAATTCAGAACATCGACATTACGAACATTTTGTCCAAATTATCGAAATTGAGAACATTTTGGACAAAATATTGAAATTAAGAACATTTCGTCCGAAATATCGAAATTAATAACATTTGTTCAAAATTACAAACAAATTAAAAAGCTTGTGAGAAATTCCTAACATTCTGTTCAAGATTTTTAACAAATGTTAAATGTTAAATCTTTGCTCTCGATGTGAACCAATTTCAAACCTTGCTGTAGGAGATTACTACGCCAGGACCATCTTCCTCGCACCCCTCTTCATCACATTCAGCTTCCTCACACCACTCTTCATCACATAATCTGAATATATGATTAAAAAACTTGTATACAATCTTTCTTTCACAATGTGTGTTGATAGAATTTATATATTGGCCTGAAGAGCAAAGTAACAGATCGAGTGGAAATTTCCGAAAATTTTTAATTATTTTATTCTGGAAAAGGAATTGAGTCTTTGTAACAAACTCCGAATTTCTAATTCATATATCGGTATATTCCTAGAGAACGATTTTTGGACCCCCACCCCCCCTCCTATCAAGAAGTGTCTTAACTTAACCTAACCCGTGGCCGCAGCGCTCGGCACCCTAGCCCATCCTAGCCGCAGCGCTCGGCCCAGAAAGTGTCTTAACTAACCTAACCCGTGGCCGCAGCGCTCTGCCCCCTATCCCATCCTAGCCGCAGCGCTCGGCCCAGAAAGTGTCTTAACCTAACCTAACCCTTAATAACAAAAACATAAATAATAATAAATTTTCTGAAAAATAAATGGTCATGTACAAAATTGATAGGAGGGGGGGGGGGTTCCAAAATTCGTTCACTAGGACAGACCCCATATATAAGATTCTAGATAATATAAAGATTAATTTCTAGAATAGTGCAGTTTTACATAAAATAGAAGGGTTCACTTTTGTATCTTCTGAATCAACTGTATTGTAAGGTTTAAAATTGAGACACAGACTTTATACAATGTGAACACTCACTCACGACAGTATCATATTTAATCTCTCTATCTTTGCAACCTAAAGGTGTAAACCTTTATTCATCCTAGTTTTATCTATCAGAATTCAGAGTTTAAAATAGTTCTTCAACATTAGGTTGAATCCCTGATTCAATTCACAACGGTAATATATTTAAACCTATGATCAGTAATGCGAGAAATTGTTTAATTATGAGAATTTCCTTCTTTGAATTTAAATGATAGCTATCTTAATTATCTTTGATCAGAGCTGGAAACTTTAGAATGGTGGATATCGGGATTAATGCTTGATCCACTCTTTTTCTTAATCTCCAGATTAAATATTGCTTGTTTTCCTCATGAATTTCATCTCCAGATTAATTAACAGGTCGGAATTAAGGATTTCATATTTTAAAGTTTTCAGCTCAGGGCACACTCTTCAAATGAAGATTATGTCTCCAGTACTTTTATATTTGATGTTTGTTATGAACAATAAAGGACCTGTTTTGCTTGAAACCTGATGAAAAATGGCAGACTAGGAGCATTAGAAACAGAGGCCATTGTTGCATACCTCACCTATTAAATAACACATACAGTAAAATAATAAAACTTTTTAAAAAAGATTTAAAACTTTTAGCGATATTGTTTGTATGTATTTTATCTTGTTAGAGAAATTAGTTTTACCAGGTAGCTTGAAAATCAATTATAAACTGAGTGATATCTGTGTAAAGGAGTTGATTCTTTGCCACAAACTCTGATTTTCTAATCCCTATATCTTTGAAACCCAATGTCGTAAACCTTTGATATTTCAAACTTATGTTATTTGATCTAACAGAAGTCATAGTTTGAAATATCAAAGGTCAACTACATTGGAATCCAAAGATATAGGGATTAGAAAATCACAGTTTGTTGCAAAGACTCAATTCCTTTTAATAAAAAGTATGATTTATAAAGTAATAGTATATATAATGTTTGTTGATGGCCTATGTTTTAATGGAACCTAACGGCAGTAAGTAAGTAAGTATGCATACACTAGCTTGGGAACCCAGCTTTGCACAGTGTCATATTTAGTCCCGCCGATTACCGGCATTAAGACGATTTTACTGGAAATCTTAATTTTTGCTTTAAGAGTCGACCCATTATTTTTAAAATCTCTAAACTTGCAAAATAAGAACATTCCCTTGGATCTCCCAAGTTCCCCAGACAGACACCCAGACAAACAGAGATTACAACTTTATATATATATATGCATATATATATTTTATAAAGGCTTCTTTTTTAATAATTAAAATGAAAGCAATGTTTGTGAGTTTTCATTGACCTCAGCTAACAAATGTTTACAATTTCTTTTAGAGATTTCTCTCTTAAAATTTTAAAAGTTTTTACATCTTATAAATAAGTTTTTACCCCTCCAAGCCACTGATAGTAAAATATTTCAAAATATTTGATAACCCTGAACCGGATTGAATGAATTTGAACCAGGTCTTGAAACGGTTCAGCAGTATCTTAAACACATGATTTTTCCATGGTCTTTATAGATGATAACTACACCGCAGCTCTACAGATAAGTATTTAAATCGACAGTAGGTAGTTTAACGATCTAGATCAAAATCATTAATTTCGGACCCCCTGAAAACCCACTCCTACCTCCAAGCTAATGTTTGAGTCCTGAGGCTAAAATTGAGATAGTGGAAAAACATGGTATACTCACACTTATATACAGACTTACAGAGCACATCATCAGAGAGGAATTAGGAGATTTTCATGAGTGCCACATCGTGGAGGGGTATTAGGGGGGAGCCTCCGAGGGAAGGGGGGCCATGCGGCCATGAGCCCAGTAGTATCATGTTCGAACCCAGGTAGTTAGCAGAACCCTTCCCGAACCCCAAGGAATCCCAGCAAAAGACGGCTCAAAAAAATAAACTTTTGTTGATAATAGAATTTAAAAAGAAAAAATTTCAAAAATTTGTTACATACTCCTCTAAGCTTAAAAATAAAAATCAATGCTTTTAAACTCTTTTTTGGTGTAAAACTCTGTCTTCTCTGATTTAACAAATACTTTATATGGAATAAGCACAGTACTAAAATAGGTGATAACTGATAAGTAAATAAACTTGCATATAAATGTATTTTGAAACTTATTATTTATCATTCACTTGTGATATACACCATCTTTGCAAAATGTGTAAAAAGTATATTATGAATTATGAAAAAATTAAAAATACCATAATTATATAAATGAAAGAACAGCGACATCGCGGTTTGAAACTCCCAAAATAGTAAAGAAAAATTTTAAAATGTCCTGTCATATTTTATAAAAAAACACATGTAAAATGTAAAATGACTAATTTGTCTCATATATAAAAATGTCATGCACTAAAGCACATCTCTCATGAAAAACTGGCTCCTAAATATAGGAATTGAGTCTTTCCCAACAAACTTAGATTTTCTAATCAACAATCTGATGGTGTAAACCATTGATATATAAAGCTTAAATTATTTTAAACAGAGTTGGGTTGCAAAGATATAGGGATTTGGAAACTTTATGTAAAATATAATTATCATATTGCATGCGGTAAAATTCACAGCGTTATATAATCCAAGCAATTCATCTACAGGGTGTCCCACGAAACATGACAGTATGCAAGACGACTTGAATATCGTCTTGCATCTACAGGGTGTCCCACGAAATATGACAGTATGCAAGACGACTTGAATATCGTCTTGCATATACAGGGTGTCCCACGAAACATGACAGTATGCAAGACGACTTGAATGTCGTCTTGATTTTTGATATAATTTGCTGCATTTATTGGTCAACCTAATTTTAGAAGTAAACTTCTAGAGATAATAATCACAAAATTCCCCTAGTCCTGCCATTTCCAAAATGTGGTCTGCATTTTTTGTGCTTTCAATATTGCTCGAGATATGAACAATTTCGTTCAGATTTCGACAATTTTGCTTTTATTTAACAAAATTGAAATCTGAACCAAACTCTTTATATCTCCGGTAATATTGAAAGCACAAAAAACCCAAACCACTTTTTGGAAATGCCAGGGCTAGGAGAATTATGTGATAATTGTTTCAAGAATCATACATGTTAAAGTAGATAGACGACTAAATGTCATAAATAAATTCATATATCAAAGACGACTTTCAAGTCGTCTTGCTATTGTCATGTTTCGTGGGACACCCTGTATATGCAGGGTGTCCTTTTAATTGTGCCGAATTTGAAACCTTAACAATGAACAGAAATATAGCTCTTGTTACACTTATTCACTGCCATGTTTAATCTACAAATATGAACGTTTTGTTACATCAATTGGTTCAATTCTTTTTCTTTAAAATATATTCAAAAGAGAAAACATGTTCACAGTTGTACTAGAACATGGGCGCGAAGCGCTCTGAAAGCCTAATAATAATAAATTAGACAATCATAGTTTGCGAGAAAAGGACTCAAATCCTTTGTTGTTAGAAACGCGTAAATTTTAATATTTATTTACACAATATATCATATAAAATACGCTATGGCATTCAACGATGAATGTTTATGGATATATCTATTGGAGCAATAGCGTTTTTTGTAGTGTATTTTGAAACAAATTGAAAATTTTTGTTTGCATGTAATAAATATCGGGTAACACAATATTCTGTAGACCTGCAGTACGTTGTGCATTATTAAATATCTATGTTTGTAAACTTCTACGTAAACCCATTATTCATTTGAAGTGCGTTTCAAATAAATACGCGTAGAATGATTAGCTTAATCATGTGATATATAATGACACACTTCTTAATTGAGACTATTTCAACAGAGCTGAATATATAACATGATTGCCTTAATCATGAGATAGAGATAACGACGTAGGAATTGTAATTACGTCTATTAAAGGTACAGACCAGCTATGTAAGGTAATTGAACTAAGTATGCAGTGTTGTGGACAAATTCTATATAATTCATTTGAAACATATAAAACTGTAAATCTGTAAATCCCTAGTTTAAGCGCAAAGTCGACGTTCAAAATCGTACTTTTGTGTGGAGACGATTCGCGCTGAGTGGTAGTGGCGTTGATTGATTAGGAGTTCCATGTCCTAGTTGACATTGACAGTTGACCAGATTGTATCCGGATTTAGACATCGATAGCTAAGTGAAACTGGGTTGTACCTGGATAGATACGGGTTAGAGAAAACAGTCTGGAGTAGGGTAAACGACAGTTTAGAAAACGATTGTTTGGAGATGAAGATGACAATTATAGTATTTTTAATGAAAATAGAAAATTTGAATCTACAAACATCGCTTAACAACGAGAAAAATTTTTCAAATAAAATCAAAGCAAAAACTTTAGTCTTTGCTGGAAAACTATAGGTTTGCCATTTTATTTTTCGTTTTCAAAAGCTAAAAACTAACATCTGGGTAGTTTTAACAATTTGTTTTTTTCTGAAAACGAAGTTAGTTAGTTTTTAAAAATCCAATATGAAACTAAAAACTATCGTTTTAACGATCGTTTTTTAAAAGATGTCCATCCCTAATCATATATACTGAGATGGAATTTAAAGAATTTGAGCCGCGGTTTAAATCTGCCAAAACCCGGTTTAAATTTAGCGCCGGCTTAAATCTTGAAACATTTGATAATATTTTAAGTGGAACCAACCATATTTAAGCCGCGGCTTAAATTTAAACTGCCGCTCAAATTCTTTAAATTCGGCCACTGGACATTAGGCAAGGTCTTCTTATGCTGGACATTAAACATATTTTAGGTCAAGACATTTGATAGACAGAGAATGCCATATGCAAGGGACAAAAACAAAAAAATACATTTTGCAGTATATTTGATCAGACGACAATTCATAGAAAGGTGAAAATAGAAAATTGCAAGGGCATAAACCTTTTTATCTGTTTAACCCTGTACCTGCTGCGGTACATGAAAAACAGGATACGCAGGATACGTTTTGAAAACGATCGTTTGGTTTTTGCTTCTTAAAAACTATCTGAGATTCAAAAAAAAGTTTTTAAACTTTTGTTTCATGATTAACAAAACGAAACCAACGGTTTTCAAAAAAGTCAAAACTGCCATCCCTATATATGAAGTAATCTATTTAAATACTTGGCTTGTCTGTCTTTTGGTTTAACCGATTTTTTGGAAAATCCACAAAAAAAATTATTAAATCCGCAAAATGTTCATAGATAGAACAACAATTAAAATTACATTACATAAGCATACGATTGTCGCAGTAATGATATTAAAAAAACTACAAAAAAATAAAAGATCCTCCATAAATATTATCTACAAAAAACAAGTCTTTTAATAATTGGATTGACAGATATACATTGTTACTTATATAAATGTGCATTGCAAATATAATTTTTACGCATGCCAATGCATGGACTTTTTTAGTATTGATTAAGGCAATAACAGTAAATTCTCTTGTGTGCACGGTGCAACTGATTTTTGGCCAATTATTTAAAAACTGATCTTGATCCTGGTCTTGATCCTGGTCTTGATCCTGATCTTGATCCTGATCTTGATCCTGATCTTGATCCTGATCTTGATCCTGATCTTGATCCTGATCTTGATCCTGATCTTGATCCTGATCTTGATCTGATCTTGATCCTGATCTTGATCCTGATCTTGATCCTGATCTTGATCCTGATCTTGATCCTGATCTTGATCCTGATCCTTGATCCTGATCTTGATCCTGATCTTGATCCTGATCTTGATCCTGATCTTGATCCTGATCTTGATCCTGATCTTGATCCTGATCTTGATCCTGATCTTGATCCTGATCTTGATCCTGATCTTGATCCTGATCTTGATCCTGATCTTGATCCTGATCTTGATCCTGATCTTGATCCTGATCTTGATCCTGATCTTGATCCTGATCTTGATCCTGATCTTGATCCTGATCTTGATCCTGATCTTGATCCTGATCTTGATCCTGATCTTGATCCTGATCTTGATCCTGATCTTGATCCTGATCTTGATCCTGATCTTGATCCTGATCTTGATCCTGATCTTGATCCTGATCTTGATCCTGATCTTGATCCTGATCTTGATCCTGATCTTGATCCTGATCTTGATCCTGATCTTGATCCTGATCTTGATCCTGATCTTGATCCTGATCTTGATCCTGATCTTGATCCTGATCTTGATCCTGATCTTGATCCTGATCTTGATCCTGATCTTGATCCTGATCTTGATCCTGATCTTGATCCTGATCTTGATCCTGATCTTGATCCTGATCTTGATCCTGATCTTGATCCTGATCTTGATCCTGATCTTGATCCTGATCTTGATCCTGATCTTGATCCTGATCTTGATCCTGATCTTGATCCTGATCTTGATCCTGATCTTGATCCTGATCTTGATCCTGATCTTGATCCTGATCTTGATCCTGATCTTGATCCTGATCTTGATCCTGATCTTGATCCTGATCTTGATCCTGATCTTGATCCTGATCTTGATCCTGATCTTGATCCTGATCTTGATCCTGATCTTGATCCTGATCTTGATCCTGATCTTGATCCTGATCTTGATCCTGATCTTGATCCTGATCTTNACACTACGAATAACGGTCAATCGCATCCCAGTTCTTCCAAACCAGGGTTTCATCCAAAATCAGAGAGTTCAGGGTTTTTTTCAAAAGTTATTTTCAAAAACGTACACGAGAACATGTTTTTTAAAAATACCTTTTTCGGGTGAATTTAAAAAATATGTTCTTTGTTGAGATTGTATTTAGCCCTGTTGTGTTTAGTCTGAACTATTTCCTTCTCATGACATAACTATTACTCTGACTACCATCCAGGCCTTTACGCAGGCAACAGAACCAACCAATCACAGGCCAGTTTCCGCGTAAATTCAACCAATCACGAGCCTGGATTTCATCACGAGACTTCATGATTCAGGGAAGAAAATTCTACAATAAAAGTTGTGTTTTATAATTTTTCCCAAAAATGGTTTTATTTGCTGTTTGACCCATAAAAATCGTAGATATAGTGAAAAAGTGTAATTTTGAAGGTCTTTTTCTGTGCGTAGGTTTTCGACCCTGTTGTTGAACGGCTGTCCAAGTATTGCTCTCCGAAGTTCTCCATCAGTTACTCCCAGAAATTCCCATGCTACGGGGACATAAAATTAGTGATATATTGCCGACAGTTTGAAAAAAAAATGATTAATTAGGTTAAAAAATGGAGTAAAAATGTGAAATTTAATCTTAGTGAAATAAAAATATAGAGTAAGTATTCTTATTTGAAATTAATTTATGTTCTTCTTTTAGAAGTTAAAAGTAAAGATTTTAACTATCAACTATCAACTATCAACTATCAACTATCAACAAAAATATTAACCCTAGGACAATAACTGAAATGATAAATATGTTATGTAGTGAGTAAAAATCAATGTTTTCTGTTTGTGGATAGTTTTGCATATTTTTTCTCTTTTCCTTTGGAAACCTGTATTTTCAAAAAAAAATTTTTTTAACAAATTTAAACTACACCATTTATATATGTATTTATATCTTTGTGTGCGAATAAATCTTTATAATGATAATAATAATATGAATTATTTTTTTAAAAGCTTACCAAAGCTTGTTCATTCAAACTTACAAAAAAAAGTCTGAATTTTCAGGGGGATTTCTTTAACAAAAACACTGAATATTGTTCAATTTTTTAAATTTTTTAAATTTTGAAATTGGTTGGTCTAGGGTCAAAAAACAAGTTTTGTTGAAGGCTCTGGTACCGAGTTGACAGTTTGAAAGGTTTAGAGACAAAACTTAATATACAGTAGACATCTCTGTTTTGTCTGTCTGTCTGTTTTGTCTGTCTGTCTGTTTTGTCTGTCTGTCTGTTTTGTCTGTCTGCCTGTTTGTTTATCTTATCATGAAACTCAGGAACCTCTTAACCGATTTGCCTCAAATATTTATTGGGGAACTTGTTTGAACCACGGTAATGTTCATTCCATTGGTTTGGCTTTTTTTGGAGAATGATAAGTTTCCAAGCAAAGCTGGGTTTCCAAGGTAGTATAATATGGAAAAAGTAGTAACTATGTTATCATGAGTCATACGGCTTTTTGTATCGGTAAACTATCTACTATCAAAAAGAAAGAATTTAAAGATAAACGAGTATTACATGTGAAATGCCTGATTTAAGTGTTTGCTCCACCTTGTTTTTATAAATGGGCGCGAGATACGAAGACTACGTATTTTACAGTTGGATGCATTTAAAGATTCTACGCAAAATGAAAAGCGGTTTTATGATAATTACCATAGCTGATATTCCTGTCAAGAGACACTAAAACTGTCTAATATTTTCAAGTTAACATGCGGTAATTTCTTGAAATAAAAACTTTTTCAGCATTGACTTTATTGGTTTCTATATGAATGAAAGAGATATTTTGACAAAGGAATTGAGTCTTTGGAACAAAATCCAATATCTAAACCTCAATATCTTTAGAACTCTGTGTTGTAAACCTTTGATATTTCAAACTCAGATTATTTGATCTAGCAGAATTCATAGTTTGAAATATCTAAGGTCTGCAACATTTGGTTCAAAAGATTTAGTGATTAGAAAATCAGAGTTTGTGACAAAGACTCAATTCCTTTCTCGATTTTTTGTTTAAAGTTACACAAATCCCAAGACGATATTTTTCGATATTAACCGCTTAGAGATTCACACTCTCATCGTGTTCCAGAAAAAAATGCATTTTAGCTAGAATTAAGACCGTTTAAAAAGCTTAAACCATTTTAAGCATTGAAAATAATTTAACATTTTTGTTTGACAGATTGATATTTTGTTATCTTACCATCGTTGTCAGTTTTGAAACCACATTTGTAATGCCCAACACTTGACGTTTTTGATATTTACTGTTAAATTAAAAAAATGAAGATATGTTCTTTTAAGGGAGAGTGAGTGAGTTTTGTAAAGAACAGGAAAAATTGAATGGTTTTTTTCATACTTTTTGCCATAGAGTATAACATGAAAAACAAAATTAACTTATTAAACCAGACTATGTCAGACTTATTCATACAATTTCAGTCCAGATTTAAACAGAGAATATTAGATAAGACATAACCAGACAATATAAGGTCAGACTTAACCAGAAAATATTTGGTAAGACTTAATCAGACTATATTGATTTAGAATTAAACAGATACTATTAGGTCAGATTTAAGCAGACAATATTAGGTCAGACTTAACTAGACAATATTACATAGATCAGACTTAACCAAACAATATTAAGTCAGACTTTACCAGAGAATAAATTAAGTCAGACTTCACCAGAGAATAAATTACTGTTACATAGACCAGATTTAACAAGTCAATATTAAGTCAGACTTAACCAGACAATGAATTAGGTCAGACTTAACCAGACAATACTAGGTCAAACTTAATCAGACAATATTTGATCAGACATAACAAGACAATATAAGGTCAGACTTAACCAGACATTATTAGGTTAGACTTAATCAGTCAACATTAGGTTAGACTTAGCAAGACAATAGTAGGTCAGACTTAACCAGAAAATATTAGGTCAGACTTAACCAGACAAAATTAGATCAGATTTAACCAAACAATATTAGGTCAGACTTAACCAGAGAATATTAGGTCGAACTTAATCAGAAAATATTGGGTCAGACTTAATCAGACAATATTTGATGAGACTTAACCAAACAATATTACGTCAGACTTAACCAGAAAATATTAGGTCGAACTTAATCAGAAAATATTGGGTCAGACTTAACCAAACAATATTAGATCAGACTTACCCAGAAAATATTAGGTCAAACTTAACAAAACAATATTAGGTCAGACTTAACCAGGCAATATTAGGTCAAACTTAACTAGGCAATATTAGGTCAGAGTTAACTAGACCATATTAGGTCAGACTTAACCAAACAATATTAGGTCAGACTCAACCAGACAATATTAGATCAGACTTAACCAGAAAATATTAAGTTAGACTTAACCAGAAAATATTAGGTCAGACTTAATCTGACAATATTAGGTCAGACACATTTCGAAATGCTCATAGAAGTATTTTATTACTGCACATCATATATAAAATCAGTTTTTGTCGAGCTTTTTCTCATTAAATCAGTTATTTAATCTTATTAAACCTCTTAAACTAAACTTAAATTCCCGATTAACAGCGGAACCCTTGAAACCTTCAGATAATCAATCATGTGGATGATATTATCGTTTTATAAGTTTAAGAATGTTTATTTCTGATAATTCCTACATGTTTTCCTGCAGCAAATTAAAATATGCAAAAGTCATTTTTGTAGAGAAACCACAATTGAAAATATTCAGTTATCCAAAATAAAAACATTTTTAGCTCAATTATGCTTCATCAGACAAAGTTTTAACGGTTTAAAAGGTACTTTACCAAATGCATTTTTCCAAGAGCGACTTTCCAAGTGACAATTTCTCAAGTGGCAACTTACCAAATTTACAATTTCCCAAATGACAACTTTCCAAAGGATATAAGTCAGACCTTCATAGGCGCTGCAGGCTACACTGGGACCTAGCGCTGCGGATAAGTTGGGATAGGGGGCCGAGCACTGCAGCTAAGATTGGATAGGGAGCCAATCGCTGTTGGTAGAAGAGACTTGGGAAGTTGCAACTTGGGAAATTGTCGCTGGGGAAAAGGCCTTTGGCAAAGTACGTAACATAGTATTAAAGGGCATAGTAATCTTTTCATGGAGGGTCACTTAACAATTTCGTTTACAGTCCCTTTAATTGATGTTAATTATAGGTTGGAAAACACTGATGGATCAAAACGAGAAATCTTTATTCAAAACCTTTTTATTTCCCTGACCAGGTAGAACAAATTTTTTTTACTTTTCTTATTGTTCCTAATATTGTTCCTTATATTATTCCTTTTATTGTTACTTATATTGTTCCTTATATTGTTCCTTATATTGTTCCTAATATTGTTCCTAATATTGTTCCTAATAATGTTGGTTGGTAAACACTGATGGATCAAAACGAGAAATCTTTATTCAAAACCTTTTTATTTCCCTGACCAGGTAGAACAATTTTTTTTTTACTTTTCTTATTGTTCCTAATATTGTTCCTTATATTGTTCCTTTTATTGTTCCTTATATTGTTCCTTATATTGTTCCTTATATTGTTCCTAATATTGTTCCTAATATTGTTCCTAATATTGTTCCTATATTGTTCCTCATATTGTTTCTAATATTGTTCCTAATATTGTTGAAAATATTGTTCCTAATATTGTTCCAAATATTATTCCAAGTATGTTTCCTAATACTCTTCCTAATATTATTCCTAAAGATGCTTCTCAGGTTGTTCCTAATACTGTTCCTAATCTTGTTCCTAAATTCCTAATAGTGTTCCTAATATTGTTTTTAAAATTGTTCCCAACACTAGTCCTAATCTCGTTTTTAATAAATTGTTCCTAATACTGTTCTCAATATTATTCCTAATATTGTTTCAAGTATTGCTACAAATTTTGGCCCTTACATTGTTCCTAATATTATTTACAGTACGCCTAATATTATTCCTAAAATTATTCTTAATATTATTCCTAATATTCTCACAAAAATTGCTCATCATTTTCTTTGTAATATTATTGCTAATATTATTCCTAATATTGTTCCTATTATTGTTCCTAATACTGTTCCTAATACTGTTCCCAATATTCTTCCTAATATTCTTCCTAATGTTCTCCCTAATATTCTTTCTAATATTCTTTCTTATATTCTTTCTAATTATCTAGTTATCTGATTCGTTAAAGAATCTCTAGCTATGATTATTTGACACTTTAAACTCGATTCAGTCTTTAAATTTATGCAACTTTTCAGAATAGTCATCATCTATTTACCCTCCAATCTTTGTTTACAAAAAATGTGTACTTCACTCCTGTGAAGTGATGTGACCCAAGGTTATAATGCAAGAAAAGTTATTTCAGACGTGTGCGCATCTTTTGTACTGCCTTGTACTGTCTCTGGGCGGTAATGTAAACACAAGACGGATGTCAAAGCCTGACACGGGATCCATCTTTCACATAAAAAAATCAATGAATTATTTTGGTCATAGGAAACTATTATGTTAATTATCAAAATTATTAAATTTAATGCCTTTAAACTCCTTGGATACTGAACGAACACTGATGCATCTGTTCTTGTTTACAAATTCCACACGGAGAGAACTGGTTTCAATATGTACGCAAAGTAAACGCAACTGCAATTAACTTTCCTTGCATTAGAACCTTGATGTGAACTAAATCTGTGTTTAGTGCGTTATAAAATTACTCCTTATGACGAAATTATTTGTTTGTTTTTTTTCTTTCTGAAATTTCATCTTTTATCTTCGTTTCGTTCACTTAAAAATTGCAGGTCTATTTTCGTGTAACACCACCATTTAAACCTTTAGCTGTGTAACTTAACAAACTTGAAAAGATATAGATTCTGTTAATTTGTTTCCTTGGTTCTGCTGTATAATTCCTCTTGTCAATTTATTATCACTTCTAACAGAATTCATATTTAGAAAACAATGGATTGGACAAATATAGGAATTGGAAAATCAGAGTTTTTTGGTAAAACGTTTTCTTTACAGAACAAGATTAAGAAGTTGAATATTTCCTATTTTTAGGTGATGATGAATTTCGACATGGACTGTCTGGTGACTGAGAGTATTGTAAATTCTATCAAACTGACCGAAGGACCGGTCACACATATGTCTATGGCTGTTAAACAGACCTCCAGAACACCATACTCAGACGCTACACAGGTTGGTCCATCATGCTGCCAATCATTTAATTTTTTTTTACAAATATTCATTTGAAGAATAAATACATATATAGATATATATAAATCGGGAAAGGTCGCCAAACAGATTGAACCTTTTCACTAGGACTAACATTTTTAAATCTATTTTTAATGTTTTTTATACGTAAATTATAGATCCGTAGCTCATTGTATAAGTTATTGGCTGTTTGTTTAAACCCTATCGGGACATTTAGTGATTAGGGGTAATTTATTTATCTGAACAGGATAAGGTCAATAATCGAAATTACTCACTTTGTGTCCTCATAGTTCATCCGGTCACATATTAGAAATTGAAAATACTTTTTTTCTTCTCAAAATTGCGGCGCCCCCCCCCTCGTAGTTTCTCTCATTTTTGACACTATCATCGTGAAATTTTGTGACTTTTAATGAAAAGTAATTTAAAGGATTTTTTAAACAAATATTTTTTTAATGCATAGGGTTGGGTACAGCGCGGAAAAATGTCCGGTCTTAGGAAAAAAATCTAAAATAGCCCATAATTTTTTTGTGACTAAAGCTACATATCTAAAAACTATATTTCTGAAAAGCTCTCGAAAAATGGATAGAGAAACATGTGTCACACTTTCATATTTGTTTAAAACAATTTTTTTTTCATTTTTCTGACCCTTTTTTGGCGTTTTTTTCAACCCTCCCTAGCACCCAAACTTCTAAAGTTATCGGTCTATTTTTTTTCCAATGAGCTGGCCTTGGCAAATTGGGCTATACACATGCATTTTAACCCTATATCTATTCTCTAAGGCCTTTTTCTAGGGGGGGGCGCCAAAAATAAGTTTTGAATTTCAGTAAGATTCACGAAACGTTGGGATAGGACGGCGACCTCTAGACAGTCATGTGTATTTCCTGCTGTTATGCAGCAAATAGTTTTTCCAAGCTTGAATATCAACAAATATGAAGTACAATGGATCTGAGAACACTACACAGTTGCACATTCATTGGATTATTTATAATAAAAATATCTGATAGTCGTCTTCCGTTTCCACAGTATTATGGATCTCACTAAATGTATGACATTGTGTTTACTTAGGACACAGGGCATGGTTAATTTATTGAAAGAACGAATATAAAATCAATAGAAAAGTGTTTAATGTTGCAATTTTCTTTGTTATTTACAGACGTCTGTTTTTATCCCCCCCCCCCTGTCTACCCCCTGTGATTGGTTATATGTATGATTTGTAATTTAACCTTCAATATTGTATTTGCGTCAACTTTCCGCGTCAGACAAGAACCGTTATAGGGTTCGCGTAACTGTACACTTATTATTCTTACGAGGAAGTGCGTAACCGGTTGATATTACGGTTTATCTGTCCCAGGACCGCTAGTTCTACTATCTATCTATCTATTTACCTTTCCTTGTTGGTATGCTGGTTATATGGTTCATGAGGTTTGGTGAATGTTGTTTTAATGAAATATAGAATTATGCAACATGCATTGTACACTGTGCAGTTCATTGCATTTAGTATAAGTACACTTCATTTTTGTATTTCAAAAACTTTAGAAATCACCAAAAAAGTTAATATCAATAATAATTATAATAAGTTTTTACATTTTGATGCCACATTTGTGTTGTCGGCAAAGGTTTGTTAGTTTTGTTGTGGTTGAAAAGTTTGTTAGATTGGAAGAAGAGTCATTTACATAGATAATAAACAGTAAACAGTATTTACTTGATCCTTGATCCATCTCTAACATTTTAAGTAAGTCTGAGACGGTACCATTTACCGCGTAAAACTCTCCGACTACATCTTTCCATCCTCAATTTAACGGAATTGTGGAGACGTTCCATCTTCAAATCAAGGTTACCCTCCATTCTCGACTTGCTGGGTCTGATTGGTTCCATCATCTTCCTCTTGGCCTTCAAAGTATTTTTAGAGAAGATTCATCAGTATCTCCCTCTGAAGCTGTGTTTGATTCTCTGATAGTTCTACTTTGCGAGTTCCTGGATAGTGCTGAGCTCCTTTCTCCAGAGTATTTCTGACGAATACAACATATTATAAAGAATACTCCTGTTGCTCCGCCTCATCACAACTCATTTCCGCCATGTGAAGTTTCAGCACAAGTCCCTCCAAGTTTGCTCCGGTTAACCCATGTTTTTGTCAGATAAGACGTTTCCAAACATCCTCTGTCTCTGCTCTACAGAGGTCTGTACCTGGTGGTTTCTTGAACTCCAAAGTACTTTTCTCTTCAGGTTGGTTCCAAGACTGAATCCTTGTCTGTGGATAGATTAAAACCAGTCCTCTATGAGTTCCCTGTAAAAGCCCAGGAACCCCCTTGCCATGATAGACCTCTGGTGGCTCAAATACCTCCGTCTCTGGTACCTCCAGCTTTGATGTTTCCAATGCCTCCTGTGTCTCCGATACCTATGATGCCAAGGTTTCTTAAACCTCTTTCGACAGCTAGAAGTTCAAAGAAGAGGGTTTGGTTTTCTCCTACAGTCCCTGTACCATTCTCAGCGTGGAGAAACCCTAGAAGTTAGAGATATGCCGTCTATTTGTCTTGTTCTTTGCGTTGTTACAATAATAATAATAATTTTAATATTTTATTACAAACCCTTGAAACCTTTATGTGATCCATAACGTGGAAAATAACTTCATTTTTCTCATTCAAAATTTTGTTCATTCCATTCATTTCAAGATATGAGCAAGTCAGTCTTAAAAACAAAAACAATATAATTTATAATTAGCAGACACAGCTGTTATGGGTACCGTTATAATTCATACATGCCACTTTTTGAATTGAATGTCATTTGGAATTTTTTTTTTAATCATAACTACTTTTTTATCATAACTCCTCCCATTAAAAAAGCTGTCAAGAAAAACTAAAAAAATAGTATTTTTTATGTAATAAACTAATTTGTTTTGTTTTACTTTTGCGGAAAATCGAAACTAGAGAAGCTTTGAATTCACAAAGTCGTACCATTAATTATCATTAATTTGAACTTTTCCTCGTATCTAGCGTATAGGATGAATAATCTAAAATATTGATAATATAATTGTTGTAGACGAAGAAGCACTCCCCGAACCATATCAAGAGACCCATGAATGCTTTCATGGTGTTCTCCCACATTGAGCGGAAGAAGATAGTTGAACTCAATCCAGATATTCATAATGCAGAAATATCCAAACAGCTGGGGAAGAGGTAAGCACTTCATCATAAAGGAATATTTATTTCTAATTTTCATAAATTCAAACAATTTACAAATTTACATATTTTACGAAAATGCATGAATTCTTTTTTGGAAAAAGTGTAAATATTTCTATATTTTCCCACTTTTTAAAAATTTCCTCAATTTCTATTAAAAAAATAGATTAATTGGCAACATAAAAAGATAATTTTATGTTAATTTTTAATAGATAAAATATAAATGAGGAATAAATATGCATTTTGTGTTTGTTTTAACGTTATTAGATTTCTTTTAAGTGAGTGCAAGAAAACTTAATGAACTGCACTACTTAGAATCAATGCTTGGACTGTGCCAAGTCTATACAAAGATGGCTGTTCATAAATCCAGTGGAGAAATTGGGCGGAGCTGAAAAATTTGAGATTTGACGGATATTAGCAAGAATGTTTCGAACAGAAATACGATATTTTCTCCAGGAACAATTATCATTGGTTTTCAAAAAAATATTAACTTATGAAAAGAAACATGAAATTTTCAGGATTTATTTTCAGTTTAGGATTTTTTTCTCAAACAGAAGGCAGAGAGATGGTATATGCAATTGTTTTTACAACTTACAAGAAGAAGATACACTGCATGATATTTTCAAATTTAAGAAGATGACAAGAAGAAGCAAGATCTTGTATAAATGGTTAGACAAGAAGGGAAAAAAATTAGCAAATGAAAATTAAATGCTGACAATTAATCTTTTACTTTAAGAAGAAGACAAGAAAATGCAAGATATGCTATATATCACTGCACAAGAAGAACATGTATGCCATACAACATATGACTTTAAGAAGATTCAAGATCTGTTATATGTCACTGCACAAGAAGAACATGTACGACATACAATATATGACTTTAAGAAGACGACAAGAAGATGCAAGATCTGTTATATGTCACTAATCAAGAAGAACATGTACGACATACAATATACGACTTTAAGAAGACGACACGAAGATGCAAGATCTGTTATATGTCACTGCTCAAGAAGAACATGTACGACATACAATATATGACTTTAAGAAGACGACAATTCTTGTGAAACTATTTAAACTATTTAATTCAAAGTTTAAAATCATCTTTTATAAGATATTAACCTGATACTTTTGACGTTTCCCGTATTTGTTTAAGATTTCATCAATGTGGTAATACTAGAATTATAATAAAAAGGAAGTGCCAATGAAATTTATCAATAACCTAATTTTATTTATCTTTAAACTAATATATTTCCAGATGGAAAGCATTAGATGAGGAGAAAAGGAAACCCTTTGTTGATGAAGCTGAGAGATTGCGCCAACTACATATGCAGGTATCGACCCATCCCGGTGTCATGTATAGGGCGGACTCTTGCATAGGGCGGACTCATCCTAATGTTTTAACCATTTTAACACAATGTTAGACATAAAAAGTGATGTTATGACCAAAAAGAATAGAATATATATTAGAGGGAAATTTACTAGAAAAAAGTGTAAATTGGCCATTTTGTTGAACTGTTTCCATACTGCAGGTTTACTTCACATATTTATGCTATATAACCTTTTGGGCCCTGGAATATCATTTTATAGAAAATCTCAAATTAATATGAACCAAATTATGATATAGGCTGGTTTCATAATTGCCAATGATCATTTCACATAGACTCTGTGCCTTTCACTTTACAAACGATGATTTTCCGTTATAACTATAAATCAAATGATGTTTTTATTCACGTAATTCATTATAAAGTTCATCTAACAGCTTTAAAAAATTCGAAATTGAAATGGATAGTCTAGGGAACATACTGTATTAATGTAATCTACTGCATATAATTTGTGAACATTTACATGATTTGTACACTTTGAACTCCCTTTCAGGCTGAAAGGGACTGAAATAATTCATACCGAGAGATTCTCTAAATTCCCCTCTAATATATATTCTATTCTCTTTGGTTATGACATTATCCGATATTTATTAATGTATTGCAATTTGAAAAGCTCATTAAACATTTATCTAAGTCTCGAGAAACTATAAATTATTTGATGATTTGTAAGAAAGACGACATTTTTGCCTTTACCCAGAAAACAAAATGCGTTTTTTTATATATGTCAACTAATAATTTTTAATTATTAACATTGCTTTTTATGTCTAACATTGCAAATTTGTTAAAAATGGCTAAATGGGGAGATAAATATTTCAGAAATAATTTGACATTGTCATGTATCATCCAAGCCCCTTTAAGAAAATCTGTTTCTCATGGGCAACCTGTATATACCTTTCTCCCAACCATAGACGACATTAAAGTAAAAATATATTTTTTGATGTTGTTACAATACAAACAATTTTAGTTAATACTTATTAAATCACTAGTTCAGAGGTTTGGGCCTTTTTATACTGCACATGATTGCCTTGTCTCATGATCAACGAACTATTTAAAGTCATAAATTCAAAAAGTCGTCTTCATATTCCGAATTTTTCTGGTTCTCACTGTATTCTCAATATTTTAGGAGTACCCAGACTATAAATACCGTCCTAGGAAGAAACTTAAAACCTCTCCCGGATGTAATCTTCCGTTGCCTATAAAACAATCGAAGGTAGTTTTGGTAAAAATTGAAAAAATCGCAGATCTTTGCAAAGGAACTGATTTCTTGTAACAAACTCTTATTTTTAAATCTTTACATCTGTGCAACCCGATTCTGTAGACCTTTCATATTTCAAACAATTAATTCTTTTGGATCAAATAGTCCAAGTTTAAAAAGGGCCAGTTTTAGCTCACAAACACAATGGTGAATCCCCAATTTTCGAGTAATAGATTTCATGATATAAACAAATTAAGCAGTTAATATCTTTGGTACATGATGTGTTTTCTAATTATCCAAAAAATTATAATGCAGAAGAAAAGTGTTTTAAGTCGGATGTGAAGCTAAGTTTTAAATTTTTAACTTGCACTAATAAACATAATACGTTAAAAATATGATTTGTATCCAAATTTTGCGAACACTAACTTTAATTTGAATGATGTTTGTTTCAACATCTTGTGAATTAAATTGTAGGATAAAGGACGGTATGGGAGGGATGGATTAATGATTGAGAATAATAATATCAAGAACCAGTTTCTTCATAAAACTGTAATTACCTCTGGTGTTCAGGTGCAGTACTATATTTGCGCCATCTTTATTTTTACTTTATTTTCCGGTGTCTAAGATTTGTTTGAACATTTCATGTCCAACACATTTTCCCGCCATTTTAGTCGCTCACTATAAAGTTATAAACGTTCCAATTCTACAAAATTGTCCCGCCATTTTTATTTATTTTTGCCATTTTATCATACCATATTTTCCCGCCAATTTTTTAACTGGTTGCCATGTTAATTCCACCATTGTTTTGCGCCATTTTTAAAGTCAGTTATATTTCAAACAACTTAATTTTAATCGGTTTACGCAGTTAACTACTGATTTGATTTTATTATGTGATGTGATGTTAGCCATACCAAACTTGGGTAAGTTAAGTTTTGAAAAAGTAGAATTTTAAAATTAAAATTTTTAGAAATTGTAAAGTCGTTTCTAGATATTTGTTTCTGGAGAAAAGACGACAAGTAACAAATAAATACAGAGCTACCCACATAGAATGAAAATTCAACTGTTAAAATAAGGAATTTTAAGATAAAAGATATGAGCAGAAAAAAATCAAGTTTCATCCTTTGTATTTAGCTCTGCTTATTCGGACACTTTTCAACTTAAAAAAACAGAATTAATGATTTTCTAATAATAATTAAATCTGTTTGATGATTAAAGAGCTTACCAACGGGTTATCCTGATGAACGATTGAAGCTGAGGGTTACTATAGACCAGAGATTAGCACTCAGACCTGATCAACACCTCACACCAAAGGTTTTAAAAAAAAACTGTGTGTGCAAATTTAAACATCATTTTATAAGATCAATTTGATTTTTACTTTTTTTTCTACATTTCAAAACTGAAAATTTGCGTTAAAAAAATAAATATTGTAGGTTCCAAGTTCCCCCACATGTAGTTCTCCGGACCGTCCAGAATCATTTTATGAAAACTTTTATAAACCTCAACCCTGGTATAGCCAACCCTCTTACTCACAGCAGGTTACCAATCTAAGAGACATTGCCTACGAAAAACATCGCCGAATTTTAAAGCGAATTTCCAGTTTCAACCTTAATTAAATGAATTGTAATTTTCTCCTTACAAACTTTTTATGATTCTTGAAAAATTTTAAAGTTTAATTTTATTAAACGTCACCGTAACTCTTGAAAAGGAGAATCACTTAGAATTGATCAAAAAATCGAAATTTTTTTATACAGGGAAACTCCCGCCTCGTTGTTCTGAAGCCTGAGAATGATCAAGTGAGTTATCTTGTGAAAGCAGAACCAAAGATTGAACCTGAAGACTCCCTTGCAGATCTAGAGGGGATCACCGATTTACTGCCGATCCAGACAGGTATAATAACAGGGGATTATTGATCTTCTACTCTACAGATCCAGACAGGTATAAAGGGGATTATTGATCTTCTACTCTACAGAGGTATAGAGGGGATTATTGATCTTCTACTCTACAGATCCAGACAGGTTTACAAGGGGTTATTGATCCAATTTATTTATGATGTTACTGCAAAACCAAATTTTTGGTTTAAAAAAATCAGTTCTTAAAATATATCGTTCTTCTAGGCTTCCGTGTTGACTTGACTTCTTTGAATGACCTAGACAGCTATAGAGAAGATCGGTCAGCTCGTTTCCAGCAGATAGATAGATACAACCAGGCATACTCAACAGTATACAACCATGGATGCTACTAGGCCTTCATTGCGCTTCACGCCGCGCACAACTCTCTCACAATTTTTTTATCATTTTTTAATGATTCAAAATTTTAAGGTTTTTTTCTGTTTTTAATGTTAGCTCAGGACTTTACACGTGAAGAATCTATACAGCCGATTTGACGTTTACTGAATACAAACAAACAGACAGACAATAAAAATATATAAATAGATGATATGTGTCCATGTCTAAGGAATATATTTACAAACTGAGAATAACTGTCAGCAACGAATTCTCAGATTAAGTCTGTATTTAAAATCTATCATTTCACTTTTCAATCAATTCTACAAAAGTTTCTCAGTTTTGACCGTAGTTAGAAATTGTGAGTTTGATACAAGAGTATGGGTAGAAATGGTTGAGTGGACGGGAGGTGGACAGATGGGAAAACGCGAGCGTCGCGAGTAACAATAGCTCACATTGCTCACATTTTGACTTCAGCACAAATTCAGGTCAGTTAAAAAAAGAATCACAAATAATATATCTACTTATTGAATAAATCAAATTATCTCCAGAATTTAACGCTGAAATACGATAAAGCTGGAGTTTTCTGCGCGCAAATTGTTAATATTAGCTTTTTACATTATTTCTAAAAGATTCATTCTTGTAAAATGATCTGATTAGTCCCGAAAATCGCAATTTAGAGCCATAAACGATCCGAAATGATGTGGGGCACCCAGTACTATCTATATTTTGGTATGATTTGTTATTATTTAGAAGAGTTGTTTCATCAGATTGGAATCCCGGATACCTCTGCTTCTGACTTCATCACTCTTTAGAAGCATTGTTATGTTAAAAGAAAACTTTCTTAATAATAATTTATAATTCTCACCATCTTTATAAACCAAGACAATCCAATAGGATCCTTATCATCAAGAACAATCCCAATCGCCCTAAAGAGTCCTAATCACCCTGAAGAACCCTAATTACCCTGAAGAATCCTTAGCACCCTGAAGAACCTTAATCACCCTGAAGAATCGTTATCACCCTAATGAACTTCAATCAACCTAAAGAATCGCAATCACCCTGAATAATCCTAATCATCTGAAAAATTAAAATCTCTCTAAGAAATCACATTCACCCTGAAGAATCCTAATCACCCTAAGAACCCCAATCACCCTGAATAATTCTAATCACCCGAAAGAATCCTAATCCCAATAAAGAATCCCAATCACCCTAAGAATCTTATCATCGAAACAAAATGCCCAACACCCGGAAAATCCTAATACTCCTAACAACAAATACTATATCGATATAGGATTTTACATATCTATGATATTATATCATATAATGTTCACTAGATTTAACTTGAAAAATGTTTTCACCAATTCTTGCCAGATTCTCGACTATTAAACTTCTCTCTTTAAAGTTATTATCTGATTTTTGATGTATGCTTTACGTAAATCAGAAAAACTGTTGGTTCGGCGATTTCGCACAATTTTTGAAGCAAACGCGCAGTTTAGAGTGAAATTTGAAATTTACACATTTAGATGTGGAAAAATTCAGTATTGGTTATAAGCTTAAATTATTTATATATTTATTTATTTATTTATTTATTTAAATCTAGTCATAATTTGTTTAAAATGTTGTTTTTTCAAAAGTATATTTAAAATTATAAAGAGCCCGCGTGAAGCAACCCTGTATTTTGTATCCAATCTTCAGAAATATATTCTTATAAATAGTTATTTTTAGAGTTCATTGTTCAAAAGAATTTATTTCATAAATGTCGTCTTTTCAGTTAATCGATTAAATATTTGTTCATGTATTCTATTATTGTTGTGAAAAACAAGAAGAAAAGGAGTAAAGCCTTTCAGCCTTTTAATCATAGAAAGGCAAGAACGATACACAACGATAACCTTTAACCCATTATCGGAATAAAAATTAAAAAGATACCGTAATTTTTGTTCTTGAAAAGTTATATATTCTTTAAATTTTTTTTCTTGTTTATGTTGCATAAATCTGCGTAAATGTCCAACATATTTCTCCTAAATGCAGTGGCATCATGAAAAAAGGAGTTCGACCGGCAATGTATGGTACTTGAACAGAGAATATAGTATTGTAGAGAAATTTTTAAGTTTTAATGATATATAATTGCTGAGTTCGATTTTTCAAAATTATTAAATAACGAATAAACAAAATGTAACAAAAATTCTACTGTAACCTAATAAGTTATTTAAGAATAGGTTGAAAAAAAAAATTAACTCTCATCATCGAAAATAAGTAATCTTATTCAATTATTGCTTTCTGTAATCTCTCATTGTTCACAAACTTTTTCTGTACATTTTCTGGAATTTTTATTGAAACGACAACATTTGAAGAATTTGTAGAAATCTGCAAACAAATCCGTAAAACATGAGAAATTCAATATGATGATGAAAGAAAAATATTTGATTCTAACAATGATTTATTGAGAAATATGCTCCTAAACATCTATTTAGTTTACTGCAGTAGAATTTTCAATACATTTTTTTGTTGTTGTTTAATAATTTAAAAGAAACAAGTCTCAAAACGTAACCATCCAAATGGATAATTTTGAACGTCGACTTTGCGCTCACAATCACTAATTATACATCATTCACACATTTTTAATATTTCAAATGAATCCTAAAATAATTCTCCACAAAACTACAATCTCAGTTCATCTATATTATCGATCTTTCTTCAAAATCCCAGGACTTACATAATTTAACTAAAAAACTGAAATATCTTCAGCTAAGGGTTGCAAAAACTAAAAATAATGATTTAAGGAACTAAGGTTTTTGCCAAAAACTTAAATTTTATAATCCACATACCTTTTCAATCTGCAATGGTGTAAACCTTTGATGTTTCAAACTCTGATTATTTGATCTAACAGAGTTCACAGTTTGAAACATCAAAGGTTGCTGTAACATTTGGTTGCACAAATAGGGATTGGAAAATTGGAGTTTGTGGCAAAAACTCAGACACACACAAATTGTACTTAAACCGTTTATTGACCTTAAGTGATTTTAGTTACTTAATTTTACTGATCATATATGTAAATTATAGACTATAATATCCTGCTCTATCCTTTCCTGCTTTATCTTTTCCTGCTCTATCCCTAACTTCTTAATTTTTTTAATCTTTACTTTCTTGCTCTATCTTTTTCTGCTCTTTCCTTAACTTTATCTTTTCTTAATCTATACTTTCTTGCTCTATCTTTTCCTGCTCTTTCCTTAACTTTATCTTTTCTTAATCTATACTTTCTTGCTCTATCTTTTTCTGCTCTTTCCTTAACTTTATCTTTTCTTAATCTATACTTTCTTGCTCTTCTTTTCCTGCTCTTTCCTTAACTTTATCTTTTCTTAATCTATACTTGCCTGCTCTATCACGAAATACTCTATCCTTTCTTACTGTATCCTTTCTGTTCTCTTTTTTCCTCCTCTTTCCTTTCCCTCTATCCTTCCACGGGGTCCGGTTCTTATTTTTAAAATGTGCAATTCTAATAAAAAGAAATCAAAACTTTTGTGTTTCATTCCTTTTCGATCTTTCGTTATTATTGAAGAATTGGATGCGTTCGATTTTTTTAATTTGATCGTAAATCGTTCGTGAACGACCCATTTCTTTTGGTTCCTTTTTTTCAATCGCTTAAAAAAATTTATTTCGTTTGTTCTCATAATTATCGTTCATTTTTTATCTATTTCGTTCGTTTTCTCATTGAACAGTCAAGTTTTTTTTTCAAAAATTTGTTGGGAAAAATTGTTCATTCAGTAAAAAAATATTGTTTTAAAAAGTTTTTTTTTTGCGCTAATCTTTATTCATATATATAATATATAATCAATAATATATGTATATATATATACAATCAATTTATTATTTAATCAAAAACAGAATTACACCCTCAGGCACGGCGTTTCATTGAGTTGAAATAATCTTCATTGAGGTCTGTTCTATATATTATAAAATGAGAAGCTACCAACTATATATTATAAAATGAGAAGCTACCAATTGGCCAGGGATAATATGAAGACTTATATTTTACTGCAGTTTCTTAGTTATATTTTTTATTAAGATTAGTTTTGAAATTTAGAAAATCCATTATTATCATCAGTTTAACAATGCTTATTAACTGAAGAGGAGCAATCCGAAAGAATTTGTATTCATAAATATAAAAACTGAGAAATTGATCTGATTATTGCCATATCAAATTGTGAAGTAAAATGGAAATGTATATAATATATATATATTATATATATAACCTGTTTATAAAAGGACCTGAGTAGTCACTGGTCAGTATGATCAGTGATTTTGTCCAAAACATGTATTTACAGCTAAATTCATTAGACGCCGAATGATGATATAAAAAAACCATAATTTTATTGTCTTAGCACTCTCCTTTTTGACACTATCACCGTGAAATATTTTGACGTTTATTTTTTTTTATTTCTTAATTTTGATAGAAATCTGAGGAATTTTGTGTAAATATTTTTATTTGGCACATAGTAGGGTACAGGGCTCTTAAAAATCCTGTCAGTGTAAAAAAAATCTATAAAAGCCCATACCTTTTTTTTGACTAAAGCAACAGATCTAAAAACTATATTTGAAAAGCCCTTGAAAAACGGATGTAGAAACATGTGTCACATATTGGTTTTTGTTTAAAACAAAAAATAATGTTTCACATTTTGTTTACCCTTTTTTGGCATTTTTTTAACCCTCCCTAGCACCCAAACTATCAAAGTTATCGGTCTAATTTTTTTCAAAGAGATGGCTTTGAAAATTGGGCTATAAACATGCATTTTAACTCTATCCCTATACTCGATCTAAGTACTTTTTCGAGGGGGGGGGGGCGGGCGGGGGACGCTCCCCCCCTAGACTATACATTGATTCAGAGGAAATAGAACAAAGAGTCAATATGTCTAATAATAATCCGGTGGGACAGCATGCTTAGCGGGTTGTTCGTTTTTAAAAAATCTGTCCACACGTGGGAGTACACGTTAACACTGAGGACTTTGGTATATCTCATGTTACCCTTACACCCCCATCCTCACCCTCCTACCCCCTAACATACATCACGGGCAGATATAGTGGAACTCAGAAACTGCTTTACTGTGGAATCTTAATCAAAACTTTCTGAGAGAGATCATTATTGGTATCATGGGTGTTCTTATCCTATATGGGATAAACCTAAATTAACCTTGAACCTATCCGAATAAAGTCAAGGCTAGGAAATCTTTTAAATTACTTTCTAAATTGGTGCAGACACTGATACATGCAACTCAATGCAGCTGACAAAGGGAAGTTCTCATTACAAAACTTCAGCAATAAACCTGCATAGATGGCAAGTTTCAATTTTATTTGACTGTTCATAGATTTAGTGGAAATCAAACACAACTGGAAAAAATGAAGAAACACGAAACTGCATATTGGCCATCCTGGGGGGGGGGGGGTATGCAGCTAATTGAAACAGCAAAACAGGACAGCCAGATAACAAGAAGATTGGAAAAATGATTATTTGCATTCTGCATTAAATACATGCATCAATAGGCTTGATTCATAAAAAATCTGGAAAAAATTTAAAAATCTAATTGTTAAAAATAGATTAACACCGTTTGAATTGCGTATGAGCAGTCTGTGTTAGTCTGTGATTATAATATTTAAAACGATCAGTTATAAATATGTTTGGATGATCTATGATTGAGTGGTATATAATGTAACTTTTTGAATTTACATCTCCGCTGTTGACCGGAAGCGTTTTCAATAATTTCCTCCTTATATGTATATAGAAGTATAATTATTAACGAGCAAATCCAAATTTGATTCGGAGACAGCCTATACCCCTTACCATATTTTGAAAACACTCCCTTTATTGTACGTATTTAATGTAAATATTTAAAAAGTTCTTTGCTCAACTTATTTTCCCTTATATTCAACATTATTTTGATCTTTTCAGACAAATATAGAATAATGTTCAACTCGGGCCGTAAAAGGTCAGTAGAAAAATAAATAAAATTTCATCTTGAAAACAAAATAATAAAAACCTATGACTGTTTTTTTAATTAATATATCTTACCCTTTAGAATTACGTCGGTGGTTTCTTCAGTTCTTCGATCCTTCAATGGAACCTCTAAACTTCAAAAGGATTTTTTTTTTGAAATATTAATACATATTTTATTTATTCCGCTAAGAGAGTAACAACTCTAAAGAATACTTCAAAACCCCCAATTCCGAAATTCTTTAAGAATTTCCGCACCGAATGGGACATATTTAAGAAAGCATTATTACATTACCATTTTTATTTTTAACAAGGGTCAGTTTAAGGAGNCAATATCTGAAATTGCCTTCGCAAAATATTTTTATGACTGGAACCATAGATTTAATTTCTAAAAATTTAACAAAGAAAAAACATCAGGCTAAGGACACTTTAAACAAGGTGAGGATTACTTTTTTATCATTTTATTCTATTTTGAAACAATTCATGCATTTTACAAAAACTGTTGACGAACTGTTAAAAGAAAATAATCGTCTTGTTAAAATACTCATAAGATAAAATTTCCAACAAAAAAGATTTAAATTCCTAAGGGGCTGTTATTAATAACATTTTGAATATTTCTCTTTATTTAAAAAGTTTATCCTTTAAACCTCTTTACATCAGAAACATCACTAAAAAGGTTTTGTTAACTTTACCAAAAAAAAATAATGAAGGGTTTAAAAATACAACTTTTGTTATTTTTTAGAACAAAACAAGGGGAAATAATCAGTGTTCGATACATTCTAAAAAATGTAAAGTATTATAAAGTTTTCAGCTGTTTATTATTATTTATAAAATTCTTTGCAAGTTGCTGGATAAATAATGTAAAAAAATACTTTTTCTGGCAATTTTTCTTTTTTTTAATTCTGTGTAATTTTCACTATAATAATTTAATCTTTATTTTTTGAGACATTTGACTTCGAAAGTATTTTTTCGAGAATTATTGTAAAGTTAAAATCTTGTTTCATTTACATTTAATGTTAATAAACTTTGCCGTTTTACAGGGTTACCTACAAAAGATGAGACTGTAAAGACGATATAAAATTCTAAAAATCAAGTCTGCAATTTTTAAATATAGTCTTATAATAGTTTAAATGAATTAGCAAAGAAATAAATAAGTCTACATTTGCTGGAAATCATAAATATAAAGAAATAGTATGTAAAAATTCGGTACTGTCGTCTTTGAAGTCTTATCTTTAATACCTCTTCATGTTCGAGAAACTTCTCGGTGTCAATTTGAACTTTAATCTTATCACAGAAAATATAAAATAATAATCTATTTGTTTTTAGCCTGTTCATCAGAATGATCTGCCTCGGGTTGGAGGTATTGCAACCTTCATGCGTCTTCCATTTCATCCTACTACTGAGGGACTAGATGCTTGCTTGGTAAAGTACAAATAATGGTTTTGTTTCGGGGTTTGTTATTCAACAGCCAGGGGATATTTTACTTTACAGATCTAAACTGCAGATTGCTATATTTGAAAATGTTAACAGCAAGGGTGTGATGCAAGGAAAGTTAATTGCGGTCGTGTATACTCTGCGTACATATTAAAACCAGTTCTCTTTAGGCGGAATTTGTAAACAAAAATAGATGCATCAGTGTTCGTTTGGTATCCGAGGAGGATAAAAGCATTAAATTTAATAATTTTAATAATTCACATAATAGTTTCCTATGACCAGAATATTTCATTGATTTTTTATGTGAAAGATGGATCCCATGTCAGGCTATAACATCCGTCTTGTGTTTACATAATTACCGCCCAAAGTCAGTACATCTGCAGTACAAAAGATGCGCACACTTCTGAAATAGCTTTCCTTGCATTACATCCTTGGTTAACGGTAAGTTTCCTTAAATTTTACACATTAATCGGCGTTTATATCAATACAATGAAGACAACTTTTTAAATATACAACTTGAAATATGATAAATATCACAAATACTTCAAATTAAGCTTAACGAACTCAATAACGAAGATCATCTCTAGATACTGCTAAATAAGCCAAAATAAGGGCATCTTTAGTTAAGAAATTTTGAAATATGCATCTCTTATTCATGGAATTGTCAGAATACCACACCTTAAATAGAGGGTCATTTGAAATTCCGTTTACAGACCCTGTAACCGCCGGGTTCCCTTTTCTTATTTAACCCTATTCCATTGTGCAGACATTTTTCCAACATTTCCTACAGGGTGTCCCACGAAACTGATCTCCATCTTGTGCAGACATTTTTCCAACATTTCCTACAGGGTGTTCCACGAAACTGATCTCCATCTTGTGCAGACATTTTACCAACATTTCCTACAGGGTGTCCCACGAAACATGACATTTAAGAGACGATTCGAAAGTCGTCTTTGGTTTTTGGAAAATTTGGCCGCATTTATTGAAAACCAATTAGAAACAGAATTTTTGAATTGATATTTACAAAATCCCCTAGTTATGCTATATTCCTTTTTTGTGCTTTATAAAAGTCGGAGATATGCTATTTCAACATTTTTAGTTTAATTTAAAAAGTTTAAATCTATACTAAATTCGAATATATCCAGTATTTAAAGCAAAACAATAGCAGAACACATTTTGGAAAGACCAGGACAAAAGGAATTTTGTGATTATTGTTTCAAGAATCAAGTAAAAGTAGATTGGTGAAAAAAGCTTCAAATAAAGATCCCAGACGATCTTTAATTCTTCTCTTAATTATCATGTTTCGTGAGACAGTATGTAGCGGCATACAATTAAGCTGATAAAAATAGTTATTAAAGATATTAAAGACGACAAATATTACACTTTTAAATGGTTATTTTTACAGTGAATAGTTCAGAATTTTAAATTCTAAAACAATTGCACTGTATCAATTTGATAGAATCTCTATTAAAAATTTTAAATTTGAGCTAAAAATCAAGAAATGTGATTTTGAACAAAAGTCAAAATGGTTTTATACATCCTCTGTTTCATGAATTAATTAATATTTTTTATTGTCTATTGAAACCACTTTATCAAAGTAAATTTGAAGGTTGGAGTTCCTTTGGATACTGCCACCTCTAATCGTCCAGGAACAAGGTATTTATTTATTTGGAAAAAGATCATGAAACCTTAACCTTTTAAATTAGAAACTCAAACTTTCTAATTCATATATATGTTTTAAACTGATGGTGTAACCATTTGATATATCAAACTTAGATTATATGATCTAACATATTTCATAGTTTGAAATAGCTAAGGTCTACGACTTTGGGTTGCAAAGATATAGGAAGGATAAAATAATATAAATAGGTTTGGTCCTCGTCAAATAAGAACTGAATCAGTTATGGTTCGACCAAGAAATCATGCAACAGGAGAGAACCCTTTCAATAGAATCCAGGTATTTTACGTATTTGAGAAAATGTCTAACTACTGTTTCAAAATAATATTGTTGCTGGGCTTTTATTGACGCCTTTTTTGATAGAAACCGTTCAGCCACCATTTTCGTACGTGAAAAAAACAAAAGTTTCGCACGATATTTTGTTTACATGGATGGAATTCTTTTCAAATCGCAATTTTTCCAGACAAAATTTTTCAACATCGACCCGATAAAAACCTTTCCTGTGGTCATCGTGAGAATCAATACAACAAATTGAGCCTGCATATTTTCTGTCATTTTTAAAGTTACTTGGATACTTAAAAACCAACATCAAAATATATATATGGTACTGGTATAAACATCGGACCCACAAACGCAGGACGGAAAAAAGGTCGGACAGTACATATTTCGGACTTTCAAACGTATAAACGTCTGAATTCTGAATTTGATCAAATTCAAACGTCTGGTGCTATATCATGGAGGTTTAAGATGGAGAAAGAGATGTATAATTTTTAAAAAAACGTATTTTAAAAATCGGATTTAAATAAGAAAGCAGCACGTCAGAAAAATCCCTGGAATTTTATTTGTGATTCTGAACTTATCATTTCGAAAATTGTAAAATTCATTTGTTAACTTGTAATTTATGATTTTGCAATAAAATATTCTTTGGAGGAAAGAAAATGTGGAACGAGCGGTTTTGTGACAACCCCCCAGCGTATCCTGGTTTTCAAGTACCCCAGCGGGGATAGGGTTAATATCACTTTTTTGTCTTCACCAACTGTAAACACACATTTTGATACGGTTTGCGTTTAATCACTACAACGAAGACGACTTTTTATTTAAGTTTTGATTCTTAACAAGGTTTTTTCGAATTACAACTTTGCAAGCAGTGAAAAAAAAACTTTTTCTAAAAGATAATTTTTCTTGACTTTTATGTTTTTGTGTATCCATGCTGTTTAACAGCTAAGTTTATATGAAAATTCAATTCAAAAGTCGTATTGATATGATCGCCTACCACTCTAGAGCAAACAAATATATTTGCCACGGCAAACATTTTTACCCAAAGAATGTGATATAAGAGGTTGAGTCAATTTTTGATTAGAAAAAGAAAAAAACATAATGTCTTGTTCTCAACTTGTCGTAGAGTCTTGAGTATATAGATTGCGACCGCTTCTACAACCGCTACCGCTGATTTTTTATTCCAAAGTATATATCACTGATAATTTTGAATTTTGAGAAAAAAATTGTAATTTTAAAACAGTTTGTAATTTGAAAAAAAATCTTTTTTTAGCAAAATTAGTTTGGATAATATTCACGAACAGTCCTTTTAAGATTGGAGATATTGGAGATGTGCGAGCTAACCTATACAACACACCTAAAGCCTGTGAGGAAATAACCCAGCAATATAGGAAAATATTTAAAAAACAATCCACAGACATTTTTCTTCAACAGATATTTTTTTTCTTATTCTGGTAAAAGAATATTTTTTAGGTTAATGAATATATTATCAAATTTATGGTTCGTTTTATTTAATAATCATAATTTTACCAAATTGTAAACCTATAGACATTTGTTAATCTATTATTTTTCAACTAAAATTTTGCATCATTAAATAATGATATGTATCAAACTACAGGGTGGGTTTCCCACTAAACGTGATACTTTGAAAGTACACGTTTATTGCTGAACACCCTGTAGTTGAAGTATTTCTTATTTTATGAAGATCAAATTAAGCATTCATCAGAGATATTGTGAAGAACAAGTGTATTCCTGTTACATTAGGTGGAGACCACTTAATTACGTATCCAATTCTCAGGTGAAACAAACATATATTTAAAGGAAGTGACCGGCTACGTACTATAGTTAAACTGAGTATGCAGTGTTGTGGAAAACTACTTTCGGATTCATCTGAGACATATTAAACTTTTTAAAGATTTGAGTTTGAGAGCAAATTCGACGTGGGGTGGATACGTTTTCAGAATTATTCCTATATCTTTTTAACCTGATGGTGTAAGCCTTTGATAGTTCAAACTTAGATTATTTGATCTAACTGAATTAATAATTTGAAATATCTGAGCTCTATGACATTGGGTTGTAAAGATATATGGGATTACAAAATCAGAGTTTTTGGCAAACTTTGATCCATGCTAATAACAATGAAATGCAATTTATATAGAGATCCATTCATATGGTTACAAATATAGAAAATAATCTATCAACAAGATTAAGAATCAGAAATAGTTAATCTTTAGGTTTCATTTTTATTGAACTCAAGGTTGTATAATAAGATGGATACTTTAGATTTGCTCTAACGTAGATAAGACGACCTTTATATCAATGGACACTCTAAAACCTTATATGACGTTATTGCCTTTTGTATAGAATAATAAATTTTGCAGCTCAATTTTTAACTTTAATAATTTATTTTAATTAAATTTTACAATATTTTTAAATTATTCTCATAATGAAGAGGGAGATGACTGCTGAACCTGACATCTCCCTCCTCCATCGGATGTCAGAGTTAAGCGCTAGGGACGAAGTTTTGTTTTAATCTATGTACAATTCTTGCTTCCCCTGTAGGATACTAGATGCGTAACTAAACACAGCGCTTCCCCAGCTGCAATTCTGGGACTTCATAGTAGGTCCGTTCTGCTAGAGAGAAAGCAGGCAACTCAAATTTTGCAGCTCAATAGATATAATGTAACAATGGGTGATTTTGTTGATCTTTTACGATCAGCGATTCAAGGATCTTTTTTTTATTTTTGTATCTTTGTAAATAATAAACTGTAAGAAAAACCGACTCGTTGAATATTAATAATACAAGTGTTTGCATTGATTTATTTTCCTTCATATACAATAATAAACGAACTCAAAAATTTTAAACTTTAAGATTGCATTGAAAGTGACGTCATATAAGGATATAGAGTGTCTAATGCGACAAAAATGACATTTGTTTACATTGGAGCACATTCAGAGTATCTATTGTCTAACCTCATATACAACCTTGCTTACTAGTGTCTTTCCTACCACATGCGGATGACGACATTTAAATATGCCCTTTTTCACAATTTCACTGATTTTATTTATCCTTTTTTCTAAAATTCATTATAATTTTTAGTTATTTACTCGTTCTATCTTATACAGATGATTTCTTTTAGATTAAAGTTCGTCAATAATATTTAATCAGTTTCAGGTAATGATATAGATAATATCCTTTTTGTGTGAAAAATCCAGCAAAATCCCACAGTATAAAATGTACCCTGCACTTTTATATGGAGCAGTGTTACTGTGTTAGACAGAGGGTTCTGTAGAAATGATACATATTGATGCTAATTCTGAAACTGTTACAGACATATGATGTATATCTAATTTTTTCTATATACAACAAACAGTGCAGTATTTGAGCCATACATGGTCCTGTAGCAATGATACATATTGATGTACATTCTGATTGGCAGCTACATATATGATGCACTTTACACTTTACAAAGAGCATTATGTGAACACTAAAAAACATGGACCTGTAGCAATGATGCATATTATTGCACAATCATACACTGCTACAGATATGGTCCTTTAGCAATTGATGCACATTCTGATACTTCTACATATATGATGTACTCTCTATAGGGCAGTATGTGAGAAACATGGTCCTGTTGCAATGATACATATTGATGCACATTCTGACACTGCTACAGATATGATGGGAGAAAGATTAGCTCACGGAACACCTTTCAGGAAATCATTTTTTTTTATTTATACTGAAGAGTTCTTAATTAATAATAATGATTTTTAACTCCACAAATGTTTAAGCCAAATTAAATTTTGAAAATGAAAATCTCAAGAATAATTCAAACAAAGCCCCAGCATAGGATAACGACCTTCTGTAACTAAAGGGTTTTTCTGAGGAACTCTAATAAAGTTGACCCCATAAAACTGTGAAAAGGAGTACGACTGTTCGACTCAAAATCTGATTTCTGAGTTCAAGTCCTATAAACATGAATAAATTATATTGGGCATTGTGCAGTGTACACAGACCCATCTGTTTTCTTAGATAGCCGGACGTTTCACCTTCTTGTCTTGGGCAAATGCTTGATTTTACAGTTCTGGTAACTTGCTGAAACTATCATATTTTATGTTGGGATAGGGTTTGCCGAGACTTGCATATTTAAAAAAAATCCACAAAAAATCAATTTAAATTGGATATGTACTGTATACATTAAACACATGTACAGTGTACAGTGGTTGATGTAAATAAAAATTTTACACATATCCAGTTTTTCAATAATTGTCATGAAGAAATATAGGCTGTTGTGTTTTTGAACAATGCGGAAAAAATTTTCTCCAGAATGGTGATTTTTTCCAGTACTCAAAGAATTTTTTTTGAAAACACTTACATTGGAAAGGGAACCAAAAGCTTCAGAAAACCCCTGAGGCTTCCTTTAGAAATTTGGAATGTCTGAGATGAAACTTTTAATAATGAACCCACCACAAACAACCAAACTGAACGCATGGTTTAGACAGTTGCGTACGAGGGGGTTTAGACAGTTGTGTACGAGGGGGGGGGCGAGCCCCCCGCCCCCCCATATGCGTGCCCCCTCTGAGGGGGGACTCACCAAAACTAAAATATTAAGAAAAGAATTGAAATATATTCTGACTCACAACAATACCCTTTAAAGCTTTGTCTGATAAAGTATTGCATTAAAAATCAATGTTTCCCATTTTGAAAACTGAATATTTTTATTTGTGGTTTCTATTCAAAAGTGAGTCGCGCATTTCTTGCTTCAGAAACGATAGAGAAATGAAGGTTTCAAAGGTACATCGTACATGCCACTCTATAAATGGAGGGTCACTTGAAATTACGCAATTATTCCATTTAAGTATATTATTAACATTCCATTAAAAGAAAATGTAAGTTTTCCATTCATGTATTTAAACATGAAAATAGTAAAAATAGCAAAATTTGCTTGTCTGCACCGATAGTGCCCAAATTTTGTGTGTGACCTCACATGACCCCAGGGAGGGTTTATGGATGATCAAAAAGTTCTAAATTAGCTTACAACAAAATTTGACTTTTTTTTAGATACGTTTCCATCTATATTTTTCATCTCTTGAAGCTTACAGCACAGTAAACTGTGCCCCCCCCCCCCTACACAAATGCTCTCGTACACCCCTGGGTTTAGAAGTTTTAAAGCTGACCAGCCTGGAATACAAACTGCTGGGAAGTCCTTTTTAGGTCTTAGATGAGAAGACACATTGGTTAAACTGCTTTTCAAAGAGCTCAAAGACAAGACCTACACTGATCCGCAGCCATCTCAACCGGCAAAAATTCTTGAAAGAAATATTCGACTTAAACTAATTGTTAATTATTTGATGTATGCAATCTAAATTTCGATTTTACAAATAATGAATAATAATTTTTTTGTCAAATTATTAGTGTTATTCATTACTGTAATGTTAAGTTTATTTCGTATCACTAATATTGAAGAAATTATGCGGTATTAAAAAAAGCAGCCCTGACTGCAGTTTCAGTAATTTGCCGCCAAGGAAAGAAGGTGAAACGTCCGGCTATTACTGGGAAACCTTTAGTTCTTTATCAAAGCATTAAATATACATAAGATTGTTTAAATGTCGTCTTCCTATTAATTAGTTTACATGGAAAAATGTAACACTGTTTCCCATTTTCCGACTCTCTACTTTTTATGATCAATAATGTAAAAAGTCTGAAAGCTGCAGTTACACAAAAAAATGAATATTTTATAATTTAAAATAAAAATTTTATTAAAAGATGTGCTTGGGAGGACAAACTTTTCCTTGATAAGAAGGTAAAATAATATTTAAAAAACAACAAGCATAAAATATCAAAACATCACATTTATCATTTGCGTTACTTTCCTAGTGTATTTGTTTTTGATAAATAATTGTTTTTATTCAAGGTTGTATGGTAAGGTTTACTGAATTAGATATGGACACTCTAAATAAAGACGACATTTCTAGTATATTGAAGAGAATCCAGAGTATTTTACCTCAATAAACAACCTTGGTTTTTAGTGTCTTTTTGTTGATTTCTGATCTAAATTGAAACTCTTTATGCTGAAGTAAAAACATGCAGAATTTTTACACACAGTTTAGTTCCATCCAACTTGTTTATCTCGGTGCCGAACCATCTAGCAGAAAATTTAAAAACTATTTAAAGTGAAATGGACCGAATTGAATGGACCGAATTGCACTTTCTATTGGTTTTATTTCATAGATTTCAGGTCTTCATTATATTATTATATTAAAGTATCATCCTTTGTTGCTACCCCTGTATGCTGCATGTACAATTTGTGAATTCATAATTAATGTCAATATTAATGTTTTATTTTTCAGGTTTTTCAAGTAGGACTCCGGGGTACAGGTTGGGCACATGGAGATATACAATGGGGCAGAGACCAGGTACATCTCCGATCTCAGAATATCAGGAATATTAGGAATGCTTCATTAAATTCGTACTGGCCCGACCAGATCCTCGTGCTTTACTGGGATTTTGATTGGATATATAACAAATTTAATCAAAAGTAAGATATTTTTCAGGGAATATTTACGATTCTTTGATTAAAGTTCTAAGGATACAGAAAAAGTTTGCATTTGAAACGAAAGAAAAAGTTTATACGGGCTACCCCAGAGATTTTCAGACACGAAAGTATTTATGAAATGTCGTCTTGACATGTTTTCAATGGTTTTTTTACTATTATACGTAAATCTCAGTAATTGCAAAAAAATAATAAATAGTCATGGATATGCGGGAATACTTTTAAAGAGCTTCATATAATCATTTAATTAAAAAATCATTATTAGGAAGTTAAGTATACGACATTTTATAAATTCTTGCTGTGTCTCTTTATATTTGATCTTAATCATTATAAAAAAATAGGGGTGGACTGTTATACAAGCGGAGGAATGCTGGCACAAATCCTTAACACCCCTCATGGAAGATATAAAAAATAAGGTATCAAAAGAATTTAATGAATCAAAAATACGAATCTTTAAAAAAAATTGTCTTACTGCATCCCTGCCTAACAAAACAACAATTACAGAGTTCCAAATTTAAATTGTCTAAAAATAAATCTTGTCATCGAAAACATAAACTGACAAAAAACAAAACATATCTTAATTAAAGATTGGTGACAGTCCTGTTTATCTGAGCTTTGATATTGATGCGATAGATCCAGGATTCTGCCCCGGAACTGGTACACCAGAAATAGGTGGCCTAACCACAATACAAGCATTAGAGGTGAATATATACTATCTCTCTTTCTTTTTCTTTCTCTTTCTCTCTATATTTCATATATATTATATAATATTACAGAAATAGGTGGTCTAATATATGTATAAAAATACATAAAAATACATTTTTCACAAAATTAAAAAATGAACCAGCTTGAAAACCGGAGTTTAAAACAATTTACAAAATTGAAAAATATTGAAAATTTGGCAAGTTATTGTCAAAAATAGATGTTTTCTTTGAATAATTTACTAGAAATAAGTGTAAAACGGCCATTTTGTTGTACTGTTTCCATACTGCAGGTGTACTTCACATGTTTGTGCTATATAACCTTTTGGGCCCTGGAACATCATTTTATAGAAAATAGGTTAAAAAATTCGAAATTGAAATGGATATAGTCTAGGGAATATACTGTATTTGTGTACTCTACTGCATATAATTTGTGAACATTTACATGATTTGTACACTTTGAACTCCCTTTCAGGCTGAAAGGGACTGAAAAAATTCATACCGAGGAATTGTCTAAATTCCACTCTAATATATATTCTATTCTCTTTGCCTAAACCATTTTCCTGAGTCCTAGCCGCGATTCGTGCATTGGGCTCACTTTTCCTGTTTTAGATTATCCGTGGGTGTTCAGGATTGAACCTAGTTGGATGTGATCTAGGTAAATACAAATTCAAATTAAATTTTTCTTCCTGCAAAACAATAATAGTTTTCCAGTGCATAATTTTGTATCTTTATTTAAAATAGTTTTGACATGCCTTTTTCTGAAATCTGTCAACAACAAAAAATGTGGCGTCAAACTTTATAGAAATCCAAAGTATAGAAATCGCTAGATATAGCTAGCAAGAAGACGTATTTTCCGGGAGAACATTTTTTATAATTTTGAGAAATGAAATAATCAGTGTAAAGTAGATATAATTTTCCTAAAATCCTTTTATTTAAATGGTAAAACGGAATTTTTGAAATTATATTAGCATTACTGGAGAACTCTTTATTTTTGAGAAATTTTTTTTTGTAAAAATAAAACTGTAGATAGCATTTTCATAAAATATTTGTAACCATATAATCATTCATTTATGTTGTCAGTACATTAAACACAGTAGAGAGCAGCACAAATGTACATAATAATCTAGTTAGTTGTATAGTGTCTAGGGTATGTTAAAAATAGAAATAATGATAATGATAATTTTAAGCCGGAATGTTTTACAAAAACGTTTAATTTATCAAAAATATAAAAAAAAATTCTTCCGGAAAATACGCCTGATTGCTAAACCGAGCGATTTCTATACGTTGGATTTCTATAAGGTTTGACTCCCAAAAATGTGTCCCATAACAATGACAGCTGTAACAAATGCTGTTTTTAATTTACTTAAAATTACATAGAAAATTCAATTTTATGATATTTTCTTAATAAATAACTGTATTTTACGCAACAGCTTTATTATAAAACTCTGCCATAAAAATAGATCTTAGGTCGGAATTTTTGTGTGGAGTATCGTTAACGCTTGATCTTAAAGGGAGTGTTTGCGAAAAATGAAAGGGGGTATTATTTATTCGCTATAAGCCAAAAACCCGTTTTATTTTTCGCGAACACTTCCTTTAAGTTTGAGGATAATTGCTTAATGTCTAAATTAAAGTTAACCCTGCAGGGAATGACCCCCACGGGATATTGAAGAGGATTTTAATTGATTTTAAAAATAACAACAAAATTGATACCAATAAATCATAACACAGTTTTTGTTAACATCAACAACCTCTTAATGATTTCCACTGCTAGATACTAGATAGATTTAAACAATATATTGAAATTATCATCATTTATGTGTTTAAAAAATTTTAAAAAAATTGTGCTTGAAAAATAAACATCCAGCTTTTATTTAAGAAAAAACTGCGGCCGATTAAGAATAGTTATAGATTTTGAAATGAAAAACAAAGGGTTTTACATGACCCCCATTAATGCATGTTTTAATAAAATTGAAGGATTTTGTTACAAACCGTTTTGAAATTTTAATAATAATCCTGTAAAGATCTCTAATTGTTCAAGTTTTCTAGTTGAAGTGAGCCCTGCATATGATTTATCTGGAAATACTTCTTTAACTGGAGCTAACCTTGTATTCGAGATGCTTTGTGTTTTAAACAAATAAGAAAATAACAATTAATGTATTCTCAACAAAAACTTTATTATATATTTCTACAAAAAAATAAATGATTTTTTGGTTATCCACAATGATGATAAATGATATACTGAAAAATTGTGTATGTATATCCCATTAAACTGTAAGTTAAATTACGTAAATTATTATTATTTGTATAATAATAATTATACAAATTACAATAAGTCCTTTTCGATAGACACATTCTTTACCTCATTGAAAACAGACCTACTCAATATCCAAAAGTATTTTTGATTAGTTTATATTTGCATTGCGATTTTTACCTTTTTAATAGCCGTCCATTATTACTCCGTGTACCACCGTCAAACTCCATGAAACCAGCACAAGATAATAATACATTTACAGGTTGGAAACCCTGTAGGTCAGATAGCATTAGGTCAGAAAACAAATACGTCCCGGATCGGATGGTATGGTTTAAAGATCAAAGTTTGCTGGCCTATAAAAGTTTAACCGCTCAACTCGTTTTAACACCGCAAACTCTATACATTTATATTGTGAATGTAGATGAACGAATGTATCTCTGAAATATCAGTTTTTTTATTTTTGCTCAATTGAAATTGTGGCGGGAAACATAAAAGGATTTGCTCAGGGTTAAACAGCCTAGTCTAAAACTAAAGAATGAAAAGCTTTGACTTAAATTTTAAGTTTCAGCTTAAATGCCACTTCTGAGTCTGACTTTATTTAAACCTGAATATTTTAAATATATAAAAATTATAGGGATTGAACCCCCCCCCCCCCCCAAATAAAATCTATCTATATAATAAAACAAGACATTCGTATAAATGTTGCCTATGGCCGGCCAAACGACTGCACCGAATGGGATGACATTTTTTGTGGACAATCATGGGTGGCCGGAGGTGTTATAGGCTAAAAAATCAATTTTTTTCAAAATTATATTTTTTTCTTAAATATTTTTTTTTACATATAAAAAAAATTCACGGACAACGCCGGGCCCTTCAGCTAATATTATATAAAAATAGCCCAATCTGTATAATTTTTTTTTCAATTTTTTTTACAACAGTTATAATTCTTTCTAACATTTTGACCTTATCTGTCTTTTTCTTGTCTTGTTTTTTCTATTTGTTATTTTTAAATTTTATTTACAAAAAAATCCTTTAAGAATAACATCAAAATTAACATAATTAATTAACCAACATTTTTGTTTCGTATTTTAGATGTGACTTTAGGAATATAAACTACAGAAATATTGGAGGAATTTGTTAGAATTAAACACTCAAACTAAGAAAAATACAAGATCTCTCCCATTGTCGATCAGATATAGATTTAAATAAACTTTTTAATGTCTGTATTACTCCTGTTATTGACAATACTCGCAAAAATCTATATATTTTTATCAAAACATTATTTTAAAACATATTTACTATAAAATAAATAGATAAATAAATTAAACACTAAATCATATACATGTGTACGAAATACGCAAAAACTGATATCTTAACTTAAGGTTTGTGGACAAAATTTTGATTTGTTTGGGGGATATCAATTCAATGATGTTTAAAGCCTTGTACCAAGCTTTTTTGGTTTCTGTTCTTTGAAATGCATTAGTTATAAAGGAGACTATTTTGTTACATCGACTAGATATTAAATGCTATGTTATATTCTTATCCTTCCGAGTTATAAAGTATGTTAATATTTTCGCCTCATCATAAAGTTTGATTTTGTTTCAACTGATTATAAAGTTTTATCGTTTGGCCGCGTACTTAAGACAATGCACGCTGATAAAGCCGGGGTCTAAAAGACCTAAAGTTGAGCTAGGGAAATTAAAAGGATTGAATTAGATAAATTACATTAAAAATTAAAGTGAAAATTTCAAAAAATTGGGAGAAAATTCGGTTTTATTACCGTGCAATGTATAAAAATTCAAAGAAAATTAAGAATCTAAAGCACTGAAACAAATTTCTTAAAACAAAAGTTTTAAAGTGTACTTCTTACGTGATTACAAATATAAATAACATCGATCAGAGGGACATCAAGTTTGTTTTTTAAATCTTACTTTTTGCATTTTTAGAACTATAGGAACAGTTGTAAAAGAAGAAAAAAGGACTAGTATTCTGACTATAATGAAATCCATAACGGATTAAAAGACTTACATTGACCAGAGAGTTATAAAGTTCACAGAAAACCTTTTTAAAAGCGAACTATATATGCTCTCTGGGACATACAGTGAGTGGCATAAAATACAATAAGTATAGTCACTCAAATGGAAAACATCCTCTAATATGTTGAAAATATTTATTATGGATTATCCAGGTTGCTTGTTTTTTACTCTAAAAGGTAAAACTGTGTCATGTTAGGTTGTAAATATAATTAAGTTTCGCGCCTTTTTGAACTGACTGTATGGAACGCGAGTGGAGGTAGGGACATAAGAGATTAAAAAAAATAGTTTTGAAGTAGAATTAATTTGGATTGAGAATTCTGTTTGGTTTGGTAAAAAATGGATGGTTCCTTTTTTAAAATATTAGAGGGTAACAACTTTAAACAAGCTCAGTCTGGGGACAGGAAAGGAACAAAAGAACCACGAAAAGAAGCTAGGATAGTTAAAAGGATTGTTGGATAGAGTTCTTTATGAGTTTCTGTACAGTTTCAACTGATAGGATGGAATGAGAAAGGGAGGAGGAAAGAAGGATGTTAGGATGGGGTGAGGAGGGGAAAGGGGGAGGAGAGAAGGATGGTAGGATGAGGTGAGGAGGGGGAAGGGGGAGGGGAGAAGGATGGTAGGATGAGGTGAAGAGAGGGAAGGAGGAGTAGGATAGTAGAATGAATTATGGAGGGATCTGGGGAGGGAAGATGATGGAATATTTTACCTACCTAACAATCCTCATTACTATCCTAAATATATTTAGGATATTCATAGATTGTAAATTAGGATTGATTCTTGAACTTTATTCGACCTTGAACCTTCTGAATCTTTCTAGACCAATCATTAGCCCGGTTGAACCAGTTGTTGTACCGGTCTACAAAGGTTGGATCTGCTTTTCTTTTCTGATTGTTTGAAGATTCAGAATCCTCCTCCAGTTCAGATTCAAGCAACAAGTTTTCGGATTTCTAAAATATAAAATAGAGAATTCATTCATTCACAATTCCCAAAAGTTTGGTAAAATAAAAAAACTTTTTTTAATTAAAAGCCTGCCTGCTCTGGAGTTCCCACTAGAAGTACTAGAGGTTCATAGCCAGGTAGATCTTCAACCTTCTCTCCCTGAACCTTCTGAACTTGGATAGGAATATTTCCACCTGCAGGTTCATAATCAGACTCATCCTCCTCAGTATACTCCTCTTCATAACTAGCTTCGTCAGCGGCAATGCGCACGGTTGGTTCGGTCAAACCTGCGTCAACATTGTTACTTGGCTCAGTGATACCAGTCTCCTCTACTCCAAGCTCAAAGTCTTCATATTGAACATTTTCAACTTCAATCCCAGCAGATGCTGTTGTACCGAGATCAAAATCAATCGGTGGAGAATACGTTGTTATTTCAGGCTCCGGGGTCGGGGCTGCTCCTAATACAATCTTTCAGTTAGAGATTTGTGAAGTCTTGGGGAATTTTTACACTTTTCTGCATCGACTCCACAAGTCACTTTTAAAGAGAAACTATAACTGATAATAATCAGTTTTCAAATAGAAAAAAGCAAAAAAAGAAAATTGGTAATTTTTTTAATTTGTATCTCTATAATAGTGTAATACGGTTTAAGAGCAGCAGAGAAAAGGAAGGAAATTGGCAGAATCTGTCCTTAATATTTAAAACAACGGTATCCTCCTCGTTACTAAGCATTCGACGATGATAGATGGATGAAAAATGACGATATCTTACTCATTTTTACTAAAAAAAGGTTAAAAAATCCTGGAATTATTGTTTTGAATATGTAAGAAGTTTTGTTGAAAACTATAATCGGAATTTTAGGAATTTTTTTTATAGTTTTTAATTGCCTTCGTCGAATTCGATATAACTAACACATGTCTGGGGTTCCCCTAACAAAACACTACTACTCCTTTATTAGGTTTTTCGGATTTATCAAATTGTACAAAAAATCTGATTATTATATGTTTTTCCTTGACCAAATATTGGTAAATTCTCATTGTGGACTAGATATAACGTGTACACCCAAGAGAAATAAATTCAAAAACCAAATTAATTTGTAGGTGCATAAAGCACATTCAGCTTCTCCCATGGTCAGCTGTAGTGCTAGCGCTCTCAAAATGTTAACAATTATCTTTGTTTTGACCCACTTTCACTTATCAGATTTTGATAAAATTTAGCTTTTTGGAAAGCCTATGACATAAGGAAACGGATTGCACAAGGTTTGCGAAAAAAAAATTGCAAATTTTTTGCAAACAACCTGTCAAAGGAAATTTGCACATTTTTAGTTTTTCTTGATTAAAAATCAGGTTATTTAAAAATTTTCAAAAATTTTTGCATATTTCAAATGGCATGGTCAAGGGCTTTTCAAAAATGTATAATTTGTCATTTTTTGCAAACATTTTTGCTATAAAACTGGATTTTGCGATAAAAAATTCAATTTTCGCAAATTTGCAATTATTTTTGCAGATTCTTAAAGTAGAGCACAAGAGCTTTCTAATGATGTATCATTTGTCATATTTGGACATAAAACATGGGATTTAGAGGGGGGGGGGGCAAATTTCCCCCCCCCCCCCCAGCGTATCCTGGTTTTCAAGTACCCCAGCAGGGATAGGGTTAACATGATTGTAATAAAATTATTTGATGTTTTAGAAAGCTCTATCTCTAAATCTGAACATGGGAGAAACTGAAATGTGCTTTTTGCATTGTGTTCTCAATGTGAATTAACTAATAATTATTCAAGTAACAGTAAACAATGATCGGATTTTTTGTACAATTTGATAAATCCGAAAGACCTAATATTTGAGCGGTGAGCACCATCATGATCATGACACCCAAACTTTGAATTGTCAAAGGAATTGAGTCTTTGCCACAAACTCTGATTGGTTTAGCCTACAGGGTGTCCCGATAAACATGGGAATTCAGTGAGAATTCGATATCGTCCTTTTGAATAATTCTTTGATTTTGTATAGTGATAGATATTGAGAATGCTGTAATCTGTAAGAATTTCGTCTGGTATGTCAACATTTTGTTTGTTTATGTTTTGACTGTGTACGGTTGTACTTAGTAAAACAAGACAATTGTAGTATACAAACAGAGTAAACCTGTCCTTCTTCACTGTTTATCTTGCGGAGACATTATTGACACATCTTTACAGTCATTTAGCCTTTTCAAAAAAAAACTCTAGCAGACACAATAATATTATGGCTTTTGTTAGGTATTACAATGCTAATTCATAACAAAGACGATATCTAATTCGTCACTGAATTCCTATGTTTTTTTGGGACACCCTGTAAGTAGTTTAAAACCCAACGTCGTCGTCGATATTTCAAACTATAAATTCGGCTAGAACGAATGATATAAATTGAAAATCATTATTGGTTGCAAAAATATAGGGCCTAGAAAATTTAAGTTTGTGGCGAAGACAAATGTCCAATAAATAAATGAAATAATCACTTAGAAATACTAAAATAAAAGATTTCCTGTAGTGAAGGTGACAGATCTAAGATCAATTAAAAGTCCAGCATCAGAAGCAGTTGTATCAAAGTATTCAGTGGTAGGTAGAGAAATACCCTGGGCTAAAGCTTCATTAGCAAACTCATCTACAGGAGATGGAAGAGGAACCAATTCAGGAGCTTCTACTGGGGCCTGTTCAGGAGCTTCTACTGGGGCCTGATTAGGGGCTTCAACAGGGGCCTGCTTAGGGGCTTCAACCGGGGCCTGCTTAGGGGCTTCGACAGGGGCTTGCTTTCGAGCTTCCTTAGCTGTTTGTCCATAAGATCCCAGATCATTGGAACCATAACTGCTTAGTGATTCAGGAGCAGCTTGATCCTCAGGAACATCATTAGCATCATAGGCATCTTCGTAGTTAGAGTACTCATAGTCGTCTGGGAGTACGTTTAATGGATCAGACAGCTTGTTTCCTTCCTCTTTTACTGAAAATATTTTTGTTATGTTAAAAAATGTATTTACAAAAACGGTATGTCTCATTTACATTTGTGTTTTTGTAAATATTTACCAAGTGGGGCGTGTGTAAATATTCACCAAGTGTGGTTTTTGTAAAAATTTAATAAGTGGAGCGTATGCAAATATTTACCAAGAGGGCCGAATGTAGATATTTACCAAGTGGGACGTATGTAAATATTTACCAAGAGGGCCGTATGTAAATATTTACCAAGAAGGGCATATGTAAATATTTACAAAATGGAGCGTATGTAAATATTTACCAAGTGAGGCATATGTAAATATTTACAAAGAGGGGCGTATGAAAATATTTACCAAGTGGGGCGTTTGTAAATATTTACCAAGAGGGGCGTATGTAAATATTTACCAACAGGGGCGTATGTGAATATTTACCAAGAGAGGCGTATGTAAATATTTATCAAGGGGGGCGTATGTAAATATTTACCGAGAGGGGTGTGTGTAAATATTTACCAAGTGGGACGTATGTAAATATTTACCTAGAGGGGCGTATGTAAATATTTACCAAGTGGGGCGTATGTAAATATTTACCAAGAGGGGCGTATGTAAATATTTACCAAGAGGGGCGTATGTAAATATAACAGGAGAGCTTGTTGGTGTGAACGGGTCTTCATTAAAGTCTTCTCTGAGATCTACAAGAGTATTAACTGCTGCAACCTAGAACAAGAGTATTAACTGCTGCAACCTAGAACAAGAGTATTAACTGCTGCAACCTAGAACAAGAGTATTAACTGCTGCAACCTAGAACAAGAGTATTAACTGCTGCAACCTAGAACAAGAGTATTAACTGCTGCAACCTAGAACAAGAGTATTAACTGCTGCAACCTAGAACAAGAGTATTAACTGCTGCAACCTAGAACAAATGTTAGAATGTAAAAACAGTTTTCATTCATAATGTTAAAAAATGCAGAAGTTAAATATAGTTATTAGCTAAGAAACCCAGTCTTGCCTGGACATAAGTTTTCCTTAAAAACCAACTTGGAACATTTAAACCATAAATACATGCCCGTGGTTCTATTGAGGTCATTAATTAAAATTTGAGAGAAATCAGTCAAGGGGTTCGTGAGTTTTGATCGGGCATTCAAACAAAAGGACAAACAGAGATTACCACTTTATATGTAAAGAATATATTTCTTAAATAATCGGTACTTCTAAGCGGACAGTAGTAGAGGGTAAAATTCATGAAACATTACTTGGGTGACTTTGTGACCTCATAGCTCCTTGTGTTTTGATGTTAAACAAAAGTACCAAAACAAAAGAATTATTTGAAATTGAAAACATTTTTGTTCTTCTCAATAGCTTTTCAAAAAGAGGAGTTATGATTGTACACACTTCAAATTTCAAACATACTTGCATTTTACTTTAGTTTGATTTTGGTTTGAAATAAAAAAATTCCTTGCCAATGTGTCAAAGTGTAAAACCAACTTTAGATTTATGCGAGATAAAATCATAATCAAGTTCATTGTGCCAGCTAATTATAATTACTCAACTCTCAAGAAAATACAATAATGTGACTACAGTGTATATCAAATAGATTATCAAGTACAATAGGTGGCAACAGAGAAATGGACCAAATATACACGACGTCACAAGTGTCAAATAAAACAAGGAATACAAAACTTACTCACAATAGTTGACATGTTTTCCAAAATTAAATAAAAAAGTGTAAAACCAGAAAATAAAGAACACATAAAATTGCACTTATTTTTTTTGTAAGATAAGCTCTTTGTTTTAAAATTATAACTATTATTTATAATTTTGTCGGACACAAAACTAAATTGACACTTGTGACGTAAGAATACAGCTTTACTGAAAGTGTACACATTCTAAGTTGCCTTCTATTGTACTAGAATCTATTTGGTGTATATTATGTTTGTATATTCAAAAATATGTAAATTGGTTCCTTCAGGGTTACGTTGCCCCCCCCCCCTTTTGTTGCACCGTGTCACCCAAAAATATGAAAATCTGAATTCACGAAACCTCGGGGCTTTGAACATAGAATAAATACCCTTCCGACCTTGCACTCCAAGGTCATGCAGGCATCTTCACTGCCTGAAATTGTAGGATCTGACTCTGGGTATAAACCCAGCTTTGCAGTGTGACATTGAACCTTCTTCTGACAGTTGGGCTGGGGGGGGGGGAGGGGTGCAAATATTTTCTTTAGTATGACCCAGCACATACAAAATTTAAAGTCTACAGAATGACCTTGCATACCATCATGGAAAAACTCAAAATAAAAAGTGTATGTCTGATTGAGTCTTTGATAGTGATTCAACTCTTTTATTCAGGACAATCTTTGTTTACTAAGCAATTTAGAATTAAGACTTGTATTATTATTTCAGTGCAAAAATAACCGTTTATCCTAATACAAAGGACCGCAAATTGAAGAAGTAATATGTTTAGCGGTTGGAGTTAGTTTTAATCAATTCTAATGAGATAAACTGAATCTTCTCTGTGACATTTACTGCATGGATATCACTTTTTAAAAAGTTAAAATATATCTAGCGATTATCTTTTTCTTATTCAGACGTTTACAGCCCAAGTTGTAGAACAACTAATTTGTTTAGATTTATGATTTAAAGGCTTAGTGTAAAAGAAGTGTTCAATTCATTCAATTTGAAAATTTGAAAAGATTTATTTCTTCAAACTTAAATAATTTTGTATTTCTTGGCTATAAAACGAGTTTAACTGTAATTCTGACTTCAGTTCAGCTAACACTTTCCAAAAGTTTCAAATCCTATTAGCTAAATAAAAAGTTTAAGCTTTTTAAAATACTTTAAACATATAAAAATTATCTTATCATATGTTGAACTTTACAGTACAAGTGGTTAAATTTGATGGAAATTGTATTTTTAACGTCAAAAGAAATGGGACTCTAAGAGTTATTTGTGAGTGTTCACTCATTTTGAATTCATTTTAAGAACTTTTTTCTTTTCTCTAATTTAAGCTTTTTTAAAATACTTTAAACTTATAAAAATTATCTTATCATATGTTGAACTTTACAGTACAAGTGGTTAAATTTGATGGAAATTGTATTTTTAACGTCAAAAGAAATGGGACTCTAAGAGTTGTTTGTGAGTGTTCATTCATTTTGAATTCATTTTAAGAACTTTTTTCTTTTCTCTAATTTTCTTAAACTTTGTTTTACTACTTAGCTATAAAACCCTTGCAAGAACGAGGGGGTTGGGGGGGGGGGAGGGGAGAATATGTAAAGAGGGGAGGTGGAAAGTTCCGCTTTCCTACTCTTAATTATCAATTAAGAAGTTTGAAGATATTTACGAAAGTAAAAGTCTATTTGATCTTGCACTAATCATATATATAAATTAATCAAACCAAATAATAAACAAATGTAATTTACAATTTTAAAACGACGGAAGTTTTTATAATAAAGTTTAATCTTATTGTTTTATCTAGACTTTTCTCCTCTGCTGAAAGGGACTGTTAGTGTAATTTCAAGTAATTCTTAATGCAAAGATGTCGGTGTCCGACTCAAACCGGTAAACTTAACAACTTTACTTCATGTAGTATGAATTATGTTTTATTGTATTTAACTTTTAAAACTGATTTTCTTCCATTGTGGTTTCTTTACATAAGTGACTTCCGCATTTCTACTGCAGGAAAACACATAAAAATTCACCCTTTTAAACCTAGAAAAACTACACATTATGATAAGATATATGTTACCATATAGGTACCATATCGGGCATTGCTATTTTGCACGTAGAGTCCCTTGAAACTACACCTTCAGTCCCATTCAAGTGTTCCAAGTATTATGCAGAAGCGTGGTTAAATGGGAACAAATGTAATCAGAAACTGATGTTATCTATAATTAAACCACACATCATAAAAATAATTCATTGTTTTCTTTTTCATTAATTAGATGAAGGAAGGGGCGGGGAGTTAGTCCCCTTCCTTAATTTTGTTGTTGGTGTTATCTCAAGTTTTATTAATTTTCAAGCATCCGAGTTACCCACAATATTCACAAGTTTACATTAAAAGCAGAACAGATTGGGGCATTCATAAAGCTACAGATAAAAATTAACTTTTTAAAGGGCAAATTTAAATAATTAATAAATATCACAAGCTAGTTTAAGTTTGTTATTTTAGTGCACGTCACGTAAGATTAATATCTTATATGTTTTCAATAATAACTTCTCTCATTTAAAAGCTATTGTTTTGAATTTATGATATATAATCGGTGTCCTCATTTAATGAATTTGAGCCGCGTCTCAAATCCAACAAAAAACGGTCCCGGTTTAAATCTTAAAACATTGAAAACAATTTTAAGTAGAACCAACCATATGTAAGCCGCGGCATAAGTTCTTTAAATTCGGCCTCGGATAAATTAGCTATTTACATACTTGAGGTAGAATTAAAGCTAGAGGCGCTATTAGGTCAAAAAGTCGTACCAATAATTTCGAATATATATTTGACATTTTCATCCATGTCTATGAGTAAACATTACAACAATGTGAACCAAAAGTTGAGTATATGTGTGTTGACTAATTTAAATTAATGCTACTCATCAAAGTATACACAACAGTAATTCTACCCATTTCCTCTCATAGCCCCCTTGTTTCCTTTTTTCCTTCGTGTACAGTGGACCCCCAAAAAAATGATAGATTCAAAGACGACAGTTCCGCTTGATGTCTTATATCTTTGCAACCTGATGGTATAAACCTTAAATATTTATAGAATTTACAGCAAACAAATTCAACGATGTATGAGATCAGGGATATATAAAGGTTAGAAAATTAGAGTAAACACTTACTTTGACAGAAAATAACGATAAACGATGTCCTGAGTTCGTTAAGCATGTAGACTAATTGTCTAACTAACGATCTTTATGATTGAATTGCGTGGGATTTGTTGTAGGAAATACACAGCCAACCGTTTACTATTAAATTATCTCACCCTGTTACTATTCTTTTCAAGCTCATACGATGGTAACTTATAAGTTATAATTGGACACAACTGATTTGAATTGAAAAAAAAAACATTAAACTAATTCACTTCTGTATAATTTTATAACGGTTTGTAAGCTTGATTAGTGAATTATAGGAGAAAATATACTATCATAGTTAAAAGGATCCGGAATAAATTGACATTACATAACATCTCTGGCAATTTTAATGCTCAAAAAAGTCAGACAACATTTTGGAAATCATATTGATAAAATTAAACTGCAGAATCGTCTCTGATTAATCGTAAATTATTCCGGGGATTTCTGATTAGTACTGTAAAACCTATTTATAATTAATTCCTATCTTCCATTTAACTATTGCAGGCTCAAAAAAAATGAAGAAAAGGCTGACATGTATAGTTTTTTTTCGGTATAAACTAGGCTGTTAGGGTGCTTAACGCCCATCCTCTTTTAATTGTGGCTCTATCTGTGAGCATCTTCTCTTTGTACAATATAAAACAATAACAAAAAAAAGTTTGCGGATTTTTAAATATTTGTTTGCGCATTTTTAAATTTTCACAAAAATCAGAAGCTTTTAGATACATATTTTTGTAATTCTGAGCATCCGTAAACCTTCCTTGGGGTCATGCGAGGTCCCACACAAAATTGGGCCCGATCGGTTCAGCCGTTTTGACGTTATTGGATACAAACACACAAATAGACAACAGACAATCAAACCATATATATAGATGTCCCATCCTTTAACCCTATTCCTGCTGGGGGGGGGGGGTCAATTTTTAGTTTTTCTTGATTAAAAATTAGGTTATTTAAAATTTTGCAAACATTGCATATTTGAAATGGCATGGTCAAGGGCTTTTCAAAAATGTATAAATTTTCATTTTTTGGACAAATTTTTTGGCAAACATTTTTACTATATAACTGGATTTTGCGATAAAAAATTAAATTTTTGCAAATTTGCAAATTTTTTGCAGATTCTAAAAGTAGAGCACAAGAGCTTTCCAATGATGTATCATTTGTCATATTTGGACATCAAACATGGGATTTAGAGGGGGGGTCAAATTGACCCCCCCCCCCAGCATATCCAGGTTTTCAAGTACCCCAGCAGAGATAGGATTAATGTCAACCTAGAATGAGTTTAAACTATTTGATTCCCTGAAGATCTGAATTCTAACCTTGAGTTTCTGGTTATCAATCTCATTGTTCGATGTCAGATCAATATTCTCCGTCTGAGACTTAGGATTGTAGCTGTCAAAGCTTGTCTGGGCTTTAGAGTCCTGGGTGAAGATTTCCTCGGGAACTAAAAAATATTTTATAAAAGATAGTTTACAATAAAAATACAACACAATAAAAATAAAATGTTTATTTATTCTTAGTGTCTGCATTATTGATCATAATAATTAAAGAAAAGCAATAGGAATATTTTATAAAAATGTATCATAATATCACTTATGTCTTTTTTGTTTACCAGCTAGTAAATGATAATTTAGGAAAACAAAAAAAATTCTGAAAAATGAACCAAGACAAATGTTGGAAAAAGTAGTTTTTTATAGCATCTCTCAAAAATTACAGAATTTAAAAAAAAGGGTCTAAATTTTTTTCTAGATGTCTTTTTAAACCTAATTATTTCTCTTGAATCTGCTTATCCATTCTTATTTAACTTTAGCTGTACAATGCCTCCTTGCGGAACTCCAATTTATTGGGTGGGGAAGGAAGAGGGTGTTTCAAGACCTGTGTATTGCACCCCATCACAATAGTTACGCCTAGCCATTAACATAATTTATACAATTTGTATACTAAGCTCATCCTTCAGATTCTAATAGATGAGGGAGGAACACCTCAGCCGCCATGATACTTCCAGATTTCCACAAGCCTCCGCTTGGTACTGTATGGCAGAACTTGGAGGCTCATAGCGGCAAGGGTTCCCCTCCCCCGCTAGATTCAACTTTGGTTTACAGGCCGTGGTATGAGGTGGGGGGGGGGGGACGGGTTGAGTATGGAGATAGGGAGGAATGGAATGCAAATAAAGTTGAACGCAGCATGTGCGCTCATCTCGCACCAAAAAGGTGGCGACATTGACCTTTCTCCCGCGTGTTTCTGATTGATTGATATGACTTGCGGCATTGCGCTGGAGCTAAGAAAATCCAAAGATGGTCATACAGCGTAGGAATTATAGAGTTCATCCAGGAATGTTGAATTTTAATTTTATTCCCCATTGTTAGATTTAGATTAGAATTATAAATGAAGTAAAATATTACACGAGATACATTATTAGGATTCAATATATGTAATATGTAAAAGCAAATTTTGGGATCTTACTGAAAGTTTTAAAATTAAAGTTAAAAGTTTGTAAATTAGGATCGCAAGAAGAGATAGCAGACAGTTTTTAGTCCTGAAATTTAGATTTTTAGGAACAGATAAAAAATATCTTGGTAACACACTTTCCACATTCCACCCCAACTGGCGTGGTTTTTCATAAAATTAACCAAATTCTCTATAAAAAAAATCCAAAGGGGGGATTTTTACCAGGAGGGTGGAAAAAATTCGCTTCGCGCGCAATAATTTAATTATTTCCAGCCGCCTGGAAAATATCCTCCGCCGTCTAGGAAAGCACAGGACATGATAACCAAAAAGTAGGCTATATTTGTGAACACGTGACCAATTATACCCATTTAAATTTACCGTCTGTCTAAGTCTGAAATACATCCCTTGCAGTCCGTGAGTGCGTAGCTAAGACTGTTCCCAAGGAGAAAAACGTGACAGTAAAAGATTAATTTGTTCCTAATATTGCAATTTTAGATTTGTGTGAAGTCTTTTTAAATTCTTGAAAATGATTTGAACAATATTACGTAACGTAAAAAAAAATAAAAAATTTGTTTTAAACAATTTTCATAAAATTGTTAATCTTTTTATATTTAAGCAAAAAATATCTTAAACAGCAGATCTAGAAAATATTCCACTTATTTTGTAATGTTAAGAATTGGATGGTAGTAATATAGCTAGTATAATAGGAGGAATAGGTGGGGGTATACAGGAGAAGCCAGGAAGCCAAGAGGCGGATATAATCTTTAAATAAAACTCATTCATCTAAGGTTTTTCATCAAATTCATTGTTGAATACTATTTCGAGCAAAAGTATTTCAAGGACTTGAGCAAAGGTCCCTTCAGGGACTAGAGCAGATATTTTTCCGAATCAGTGGTCCCTGCAGGGCCCTAGACCTTGAGCTAGAGTTCCTACAGGCTTCAGCAGATCTATACCTGAAGCTAGATTTTCAAGAGATACTAGAATAGACATATACCTGGAGCTGAAGTTCCTACAAGGACTAGAACAGACTTATGCCGGGAGCTGAAGTTCCTACAAGGACTAGAGCAGGGCTATACCTGGAGCTGAAGTTCCTACAGGGACTAGAGCAGACCTATCCCAGGAGATGAAGTTCCTACAGGGACTAGAGCAGGCCTATACCTGGAGCTAAAGTTCCTACAAGTACTAGAGCAGGCCTATACCTGGAGCTGAAGTTCCTACAGGGACTAGAGCAGGCCTATACCTGGAGCTGAAGTTCCTACAGGGACTAGAGCAGGCCTATACCTGGAGCTGAAGTTACTACAGGGACTAGAGCATGCCTATACGTGGAGCTGAAGTTCCTACAGGGACAAGAGCAGACCTATACATGGAGCTGAAGTTCCTACAGGGACTAGAGCAGGCCTTTACCTGGAGCTGAAGTTCCTACAGGGACTAGAGCAGACCTATTCCAGGAGCTGAAGTTACTACAGGGACTAGAGCAGACCTATCCTAGGAGCTGAAGTTACTACAGGGACTAGAGCAGGCCTATACCTGGAGCTGAAGTTACTACAGGGGCTAGAGCAGACCTTTACCTGGAGCTGAAGTTCCTACAGGGGCTAGAGCAGAACCATAAACGTCTACAGGATCATCTTCAACAAGGTTGGTCTAAACATAGAATTTATTAGAATTTGACCAAATAAATGGTCATTATTGCGGGGGGTAAAACAGAGGGGGGGGGGGGACCGGGGGTACTATATAGTATAGGCGTTTAGCCCATCCACCTTTTTAAGTAAAATCAATAGCTTCCTTAGGAGTATTAAAAGTAATCCCTCCCCCTGGACAAATTATTACATAAGCCCCTGATTACTGCATGTATTTTTTTTTTTTTATAAATGATGATGATCAAAAGTTTTTAACATAAAAGTGCAGGAATATCTTTTTTATTTGAACTAAAACGATGCATGTCTTTTTATAAATGAATTTAATTGAATCAAAAAATTCCGGGAAGGTCGTCGTTGCATACCAGATTTTCCACGAGGACCATTATAGCATGAAATGCATAATGAGATGAACAAAATAATGTTCTCACGACTCTGGTTTAATATAGAACTGCACAACTCGTTTATACATGTTTAAATTTTTCTATTATATTATCTCGAACAAACGAGTATAATTTAATGTATGGCCATAATTTACATTACAGCGCAGCAGGGTGTCCACAAAGGATCAGCCTTTAATGACGACCCCTAATCATTCAAAGTCCATGGTGTTTTTAATGATAAGGTTTTAACCCTGATAAAACACACACAAAAAAACATGCTCTTTTTGAAAAAATGTAAATTATTTGGCGAACACTGAAAAAGTTTTGATCTTCGGATAAATAATCTTTTGTATGTAATTGTATAAATAAACAATATCATAGTCTGTTTTCCCCTTTCTTGGCTTATCTCTGAGCAAATCCATGGTTTCAAAGATATAAGGGATAAACTTTTCTGCTGAGTGCGGTTTGTTTGGTGTCAAGCCACAGATGTGGATTCCTCAATTATAGAATTGGTCTTTGCCCCAAAATCTGATTTTCAAATCCTTATTTCTTTGCAACCTCATGGCGTATTTTTAAACTTCATACCAAGATCATCCATATTTTTGCAACATTGGGTTGCAAAAATATAGAGATCATAGAAAATCAGAGTTTGTGGGAAAGACTAAATTCCTTATGCATATTTTCCTCGCAAGCCTACAGTAAAATAGTGTTTAACCCAACTATAGGGATCGTGTCAAGTGATCCTTGTAAGTTCTAATCCCTTTTTAATCCTTCAATGCATTCATATACTCCAGCTATTCAGCTTAAAGGGCTAAACATAACAACTAATTTCTTTAAAGGTCTTTCAATTTAATCTTAATGAATCTCAATGAATCTCAAAAAATGTGATCACTTTTGCATTTGTATAATCATGCTCTTTTCGCTTTTATTATTTAACTTCGTACAGTGAAACCCTTAATACCGAATACATCGGAAGAATTTATCAAATGTCGTCTTGAAAATTTTTCAATGAGATTTATACTATACTACGTAAATTTCAGTATTTACGAAAATAAATAAATAGCCATGAATATGCGGGAACAGTTTTAAAGTATTCCTTATAATCATTTAATTAAAAAACTAAATATCTGCAACATTCCATTATCAGAAAGTGAAGAATACGACATTTGATAAATATTTTCGATGTATTCGTTATTAATGGTTTCACTGTAGATCAATGCCCTTGGGTTGTCTCATTAAATGAATCGTAAACAGCACTATTAAATTAAAGAGTAAATTTTCTTGTTTTGACAATATGTTTAAAGTGGTTGTTTAATAATTTGAATTTTCATGTCAGGTCTCTAAATTGAAGTTATTTTCAAGGTTTACCATTGACTTTATAAAAACTAACCTGTTGGAGCGTGGATTGAATAAGAGCAATCTCATTCGAGGTTTGAACATTTCTTACATCATCATTCTCCAGGATAACGGCTTCTGAGGCTCCGGAGCTCACGATTGGACCCAATGCAGTTCCATAAGTGTCTGCTCCTTCGGATGAACTTGAGGTTAAAGCTAAAGAAGGGGACAGAACAGGTCCTTGAGCGGCGCCATATGAGTCAGAAGAGCTGGATGGAGCGATAACTGGACTTTGAGCAGCTCCATAGGAGTCAGAGGCACTGGAAGGAGCGATAACTGGACTTTGAGCAGCTCCATATGAGTCAGAGGCGCTGGAAGGAGCGCTAACAGGACTTTGAGCAGCGCCATAGGAATCAGAAGCGCTAGCAATTGAGGCCTGGAACAAAAAAATGGGAAAAAGTCTTCAAATGGCAAATAGTCTCAAAAAAAAATTTTTATCGAATGTTGAACCGACGCTTACGGAAATTAATTTGTTTGTCAAAAATTCCGCGCAAATTCACCGATTTGAATTTATCACAAAAATTTTAATTTTTGTGTGTGGTTTTTGTGTCATGTCTTTTAACCCCAAAATGTCAAAGCTCATATTCATTGGCATTCATTGACAGAGCAACGGAAATGCATTTTTTAACGGTGTGAAATAGTGTCGAGGTTTATTGCTACAGCTCAACGTTGATATAATTAATAATATACAGAATTGGGCGTATCTGCATTATGTCAGGATAATTGCGGTTTATACTGTTCATAACTCATGGAGAAGGGGTAAATACTCCTCTCTAATCTCTCCAATCCAACCCTGTTAGATGATTGTAATAAGAAATAAAAGCTATACAAATCTATGTCCATTGTCTAATATGTAGAAAATGGGTTAAAATGACAGAGTTTGAAATAAAAACCAAGCTATTGATGCAAAAATACAAAACATGTCTAAACATCATTCTATATTGCTATTTTTCACAAATACGCTTTGTTGGCTATTGTCTACAGCTTTTACCAAAATCAAGTAAAACAATTAATTCAATACTTGCTTGTTTGGTTTTAATCTTATATTTTAGAATCTTCTGACTTTTGAATTTTTGATTTAATTAAATTTCTTAAGTAGGTTTGTTTGAATTACAAAGGAATTGAGTCTTTGTCACAAACTCTGATTTTCTAATCACTATATCTTTGGAACCAAATGTTGTAGACCTTAGATATTTCAAATTATGAATTCTGTTAAATCAAATAATCAGAGTTTGAAATATCAAAGGTTTACAACATCGGGTTCTAAAGATATTGGGGTTTAAATATTTGATTTTGTTACAAAGACTCAATTCCTTTGGAATCCAGTAATTTTTGTAGTTATTTGCAAGCGTTTTACATAAACTTAAGTTTTACAAAATATGTGTAAAAACAGACCCACCTGCTGAAATGTGTTTCTTGTAATATCATCGGCTGCAATAACACTGCCGGATGGACTACCGTAAGAATCTAACAAAAAGAAATTATTACAAAGGAATTGAGTTTTTGCCACAAACTTAAATTTTCTAATTCCTAAATCCTTGCAACTTGATGTCGTCAGTCGTTGATATCTTAAACTATGAATTCTATTAGAATAAATAATCAAAGTTTAAAATATCAAAGGTTTACACCGTAAGATTGTAACGATAAAGGAATTAGAAATTTTAGTTTCTGGCAAAACCTCAGTTCGTTAAAAAATCTGAACATCTTTCTAAAAAGCAACTGGCAAAGTAATGGTTGATTTTCTTATTTGAACCAGAAACAACAAAACATAATTTAAAACCGTTACAATAAAACACCTTGTCCACAATTACATCTAGATTCAAGGCTTGATTTGTAATTTCATTCGATTAAGATAAAACAATGATATGAAAAAGAACTTATCAAATTCACTAATCATATTTGAAAAAAAAATTTAAGGTGACAAATGTGCCTTGGAACAAATAAGAGTTAAATGTCAAACTTGGGGAAAGGTATTGTTGAAAAATTGAGTGAATAGTAAACTGACCTGAACCCTGGTTTACGGAGTTAGAAGCAACAAAATTTGTGGAAGGAGCGGGGAGCACTTTAGCATCCCTAAACCCACTGCTGCTACTGGATATAGGAGCGGCCTGAGGAGCTCCATAAGAATCTTGGGAAATGGGATCAGCTTGAGGAGCTCCATACGAATCCTGAGAAATGGGATCCGCTTGTGGAGCTCCATAAGAATCTCCAGAACTGACGGCAGGAGCCTTAAATCAAAATATAAATATTAAGTTTCCAAATACTCTATTTGTAATCTGAATAAATGCAATGTCTACATTGTGAAATTGTGACAAGGAAACAGCCATTTTGATGCATCCTGTCAGATGTTACACAAGGATTAAAATTCAGTCATGGTCGCCATATTGAATTAGAATAACGTCATATAGTTCACGATTTCCAACATTGGACTGGTGTTTTGCTTTCATAAATCGGAAAAAATTTAAGAAGTATTATAAAAAATAGTTTTTTAAATACAAATATTAATTATTAATTATATTTTATAAGCTCTGAACATAACAAGTCTAAAATTTCCTTTTTCTATAAGAATTTGTTTACTAAAATAGTAGCAAGCGTTTAGAACATACAAAACTATAGCAATCAGTATACTTCTTGGTTTCCAGAGCATTTAAAAGGCAAAAATATTGCTTTGATTTAAAATTTATTTAAAATCAAAATTAACAAGTTTCCATGAATTATAAAATGACATGGCACTGGCAGAAATTAAAGCTCTATACTGAAATATTCAGTTTATTCAGTTACGATTGAAAAATAACTTCTTATTGTTCACCCCCATCAAACTCTGGAATTTAGAATACGACTGTTGGAACCAAATAGTCCAATATTAAACATTAAACTCATCTATTGTGTAGTGTACACAGACTAATCTTACTATAAAGGTTGATATTCAAGCTATTTGGAGCTTTAAAACCACTTTAAATTCACTTCAGATGGCTTAAATGTCGTCTTTCTAGTGTAAAGTTTTATAAATCTCACTGTAGATTCATTTACCTGATGCTAATGTTTTTAACCGTTTGGGTTTGTTTTTTAAAACTTTTTTTTTTAAAACTCCAAAATTTGTAAACTGCCTTTTATTTAGGTTTGCTTTTATCAAAACGTGGCAATATTTGTATTCTAAAAAATAATAAAATTGAAAAACGATCCAATAAAGATCGATAGAATACATTTTTGGATTGTTTTTGTATCGTCTTTTGCCTATTTGTTTTGTCCGGGTCAAATTTAGCAGACAGTAAAACCCAAAACTTTGGAGCAATCGAAAGAAATTATGTCCAAACCTACTTACAATGGAATGCTCCTGGTGCAGCTATTTAGTTTTTCAATTGAATAATTATGTGGAGTTCTTTAAAACTGCTCTCGCATATTTTATGACTATTTATTTATTTTTACAAATACTGATATTTAGGTATTATATAGAATAAAACCCATTGAAAAATTATCAAGACGACATTCTATAAATTCTTTCGATGGCTCCAAAGTTCTGTGTTAAACTGTAGTATAAAGAAATCAAATGTTTAAAATAAACAATATTGAAACAACTACAGTGATATCCAGAAAACTCTGAAATAGGAAGCCGACTTTTAAACTCAAGTTAGGACTTAAACTTCAATGAACGTTAGACATAGCAATTGTACAGTGTAAATAGATCCTTTTCACCTAAATTGTGCTTTGCTAAGTTAATAGTTAAAATATTTGCTTTGTAACAACATCAAAACTCTTAAGTTATGCTATAATGTCGTTTTTCTATTTCATTGTTTTCTGGTTATCACTGTACTTTGCTAAATTTTGACCCTGGAACATAATATAGACAAAACCCAACCACTTTAATCCACATCACTCACTACCTGAGGTGAACCGTAGCTGTCTTGGTTCTGGCTAGATCCGCTATATCCAGCATCACCGAATCCATTCTAAATAAAATAAATTAATATGGGGGAACATGTTACTTCCATACATATATTTTTCTACATGATGTGCTCAATCATCAGTTCATTCCAGAGGGTTTATTACAATAAGAACCAGAGAACTCTGGAATATGAAGAAGACTTTTAGACTCAAGTTAGGACATTACATAGTTCAATAAACATAAGAGAAAGCAATATTGTGAGTGTAAACAGATCCATTTGACTTTATAAGTGCTTTAATTGGTAATGGTAACTAGTATCTAATTTGAATTTACGAGCCGGGTAAACTATTCCGGTCACAGTTTGTACTGTACCTAGCTCTATGGACAGGACTAGCCGGTGCAACAAGATATACGCGGTCAGACTTTATGCTTCATATAGGTTGAATTTGCTTGCAATTACTAAAGGGGCAGAGGTGCGTGATAAATACACTTGATCATTGTTTTTATGGTGTCTACCTATTCCACAGTTTTTTGGTTTTCACTGTATGACTGTAAAAGCTTTACAATCAAAAGTTTACTTAACTTTTCTAAATTTTCAATCATTTGACTTGAAGAATATTTTGAAGAAAATGCAAAAATGTTTTTAAAAAGATGTTGTAATCATGCTTTTACATGTGTTGGAAGATGTAAACACCGTGTTCAGTGTGCATACTTAATGCCTAGAACTGTTGATATCAAATCCATGATTATATATTCTTTTTGCTTTAATAATTGGCAAAATATGAAAACACCTTGGGAAATTTTATCCTTTAATTCAACACTTCTCAAGTCCCACTTCCGGTTTCAAACCGTGCACGCACCTCACGCGCAGGCGCAAAGGGACTGCAGTCGTATTTACAAAGGACTTTTCATTTAAAAACGAGTGACATGTCTAATTCACAACGGTGGGATCAAGAATGAATGTTATATCCATGTTTTTCTCTGAACAAAATATATCATTTTCAAGTGTGCAGTTTCTATGCAAAAGTGCATTTTTGCTTTTTAAGCTAGAAAACTATTAGATAAGGTTTAAAAGAATACCGATGTTTAATCCCTTTAACTTATCTTAAACGTTAAAAACAAATCACTTTGCCACCGTTGTCACTATCGGCGACGATATACATAAATAAAAGTTGGTCGATCCAAAAATAGTGCTGTAGCATAAAGGCAAAGAAATGAATTAAGAAACCTAAATTTTTTCTATTCTTATTACGCTTTGATGTTAATTCCAGTTTGGCATGTTGGGTATAGTTAAAGGAAGAAGCTATAAAAACAATGTTCAAATATTTTTTTATCCAAGGCAAGATTTTAGCATAAGGCTAACAAACGTTTAAAAGGTCCTTCTATTAAAGAGACGGTTAAGGAAAAATGAAAAGGGGTATATCCTATAGGATGAAACCTGAGAATCTCAGGAGTTGAACGATACCTATAAGACATCTAGCTGATGTTCCCTTTGTCTAATATGATCTGTTTAATATTAAGCATCGTAAACAAAATCATACATATATACGTTTTGGTATGATTTTGAGTTTTGACACAGTTTTATATCAAATTCTCGAGACAAGAGCAATAATAGGTTTCAATCAGCTCATGAGATTCTCAGATTTCAGACTAAACCTCCTTTCATTTTTCCTTTACAGTCCCTTTAAAATAAAATAATAACCATAGGTAAAGGTTTATGAAAGGAGTTGAGTTTTTGCCACAAACTCTAATTCTCTAATCTTTATATCTTTGTAACCCAATGTCGTAGACCTTAGATATTTCAAACTATTAATACTTATAAATAAAATAATGAAAGTTTGAAATATAAAAGGTGTGCACCATCAGGTTGCAAAGATATTAGGATCAGAAGATTTGAGTTTGTGGCAAAAACTCAATTCCTTTAGATAAAATTATAATTTACTGTAGAGGTGCTATCTGAGTAAATATGTCGAAAAACTTGTCTTTTCCGGAATTAGGCAAATGTTGGCCATTTACCACTTTTTTATTAAAGGGACATTATAATAAGTACGTAAGTAACTTTTTTTTTTACAAAATATAAAAACATCAATCTCTGAGAAGGAGAAATTTACAGCCCTCCAAGAATATCGAAGATGTAACATTTTTTGCCCCCATTAGTAACGAGAAGGTCAATTTTGACCGGGTGAGGTTTTTTTAAAGTTCCTTTTTTCCTAAACTAAATGTTGTCTTGTCTTTTCCTGCGCTTTCATTAGGATTTCCTGTTTTCAAAACATATTTTATATTTGACGTAACTTCAAAATTGGTTTTTTTTATTTTCAATTTTAAAAAACCCAAAATACAAGATTTTGAATTCGGAAAAAAACAAAAGAACACTTTGTAATTTAGTTTTGACTCTATTAAATTGTCAATTTTTTGCTAGAAAAAAATTAAAGATATTTTTGGAATCTTCTTTTAAAGATCTAAATACCTAAATCATGAAAAGTAAAGTTTTGAAGATAATTAAATAATTATAAATTACCAAAGTTTTTTATATTTTTATATTTTACAGGTCACCCTGTACAAAAAAAATTCAAAAATTTAATTGAATATCATTTTTTCATGAGTACAATCAAGTTTTGTTTTGACAAGATCCTTCTAAAACAACTTCACGAATAGGTAATGGTCTCGTCACTAATGGGTTAAATTATCATCTGTTATTAAATCATAATTTAAAGGTTATATCAAATGCTAACTTCTAAGAGTTTCTTTCAATTGTTCTAAACTCTTTGAACGCCGCTTTAAACTATTTCCGGTCCCTGAATAAACATATTTACAAGGTATACTTGGTATTTATATATAAATATATACTGTAAATATTCCTTTGTGGTAGAGAGTTTTTCAACTACTTCAAAAAAAACTTGATGGTTCTCAGAGAAAATATATTTCGATATTTTAGATATCCTTCTCAACTCTTGAGGTGTAGTGCTATATATATTTGTATATACTAGGTATACTTAAACAAAACATTTACAAAACATAGATAATCCAGCAAATAATTCCTGACTGTTCAAAATTTTACGAAGTTTGATATATCAGAAAAAAAAGAATAAACTAAAAAATATTAAAATGCTGTGTATTTATAAACGTTAGGGTTAAAAGCGAGTTTTTGTTTGTTTTTAGCAGTCCCCAAACTTTCATCTTAAACCCTGAAGTGATTCAAAGATTGAAAGCTCTCACGCAAAACATTAATAAATCAATTATTTGTTAGCGCTTATAAAAGTGGGTTTCAGCTATTTACATGTCTATGGCTGCAGTGTGACTGTGTGAATAAGTTAATGAGAGTAATATTATATTACCACCCATAGGCTTCATCATTAGTAAGGAATCTAATATATCAATAAAAATTCAAGCTCAATATTAGAGATATGTGAGTTACAGGGTTACCCAGAAAGGATGAGATTTTAATGACGACCAGAAACTCTTTGAATAGAGCTATTCGAAGGCTTAATCCTGTGTTGTGCCTTTTAATGGATAAAACTGAGGCCAAAGCTGAGAGCTGCAACCGTAAATGTAAGAAAAAAAATGAATACATATTTTACAGCCGTCTCTGAAGTTAAGGTCTCATTCTTTCCCGGTAACCCTTCATGGTTTATTATTTTTGACCCAAATTAGATATAACATGGTTCAATATGCGGTTGTTGTTAAAATTTTACAACTTCCTTTAAATAGAGTTGAAGTAGAGACTCACTTCCCCCAATTCTACACTGGTCCTTCTATTAAAGAGACGGTTAAGGAAAAATGATCCAGCTCTTGCAGGGGGAATATTTAATTAGGTGGAGGTTAAAATGTCTAAAACAAATAGTTTCAAGGAACGTACTTTGTACTTTAGAGCGACTCTTTAAACATGACATGACGAGACTTAGGATGTTTATGTCCAGTATACATTGTTAATTCACAAAAAGTGTCTTTTGCTAAGTTTTAATGGAAAAAAAGATTTGGAAATTTAAAAAGAATAAGACCAACGAAAATTGAGAGGGGGGGGGCGGTCCAGAAAATTAAATTTTTTTCATTCATCTTGAAAAAGACAGTTCCAAAAATAGGGACTAATCAAAATCAAAAATGAATTTTCGAAATAAAATAAAATATATCAAATTTAAAGAAATATGTATGGAATTTGGTTGTTGGTAACGCGAAAATACGTGTTATTATAAGACAGAACACTTTTAGTTGTGTGCAATGAATATTATTTTACCCCAATATATCGAGTTTTTACACAACTATCATATGTTGACAAAATTCCAAAGATGTGATATTTTTAAATTTTTTTTCTTATTTTATATTATCTATATGGGTTATAAAAAAGCTCTTTTAAATAACAGTTTAGTAGCATCCCACTGAGACATGAATGAGTGATTTAAAACCTAAATAAAAACATGACTTTGATTCTTTTTAAATTGACAGTGTCTCTTTGAATAATATTGTGCAAAAAAGAAAGTGTTGATAAGAAATTTAAAGAAAATGATTAAAATTGATGCATGAAAGCTCTGTCTAAAATTCACTCAACTGGTTGAAGAAAGAAGTGATTAAACAAATGAAAAATTTTCATTTAAAAAAGTTCATCATGTTAATTATGCATTTGAATGGAAATCCCAAATCATGAAATACAAAATCATGAGGGGGTGTCCAAAATCATAAGGGGGTGTCCAAAATCATAAGAGGGTGTTCCAAATCACAAGGGGGTGTCCAAAAATGATCCGACAGTTTTCGATAATAGTAGGAATGTTCATTAGCGCTTCCATTTTTTTTATTTCGATCTAAGATTTTATCAAAAAACGTAATCGCAAGTGACCCTACGTCGAAAGAGTGCGGTACGGTCACATTGTCTAAACAAGTATGCATTAGATAGCCAATTATTTTTTTCTGAAAACGGATTTTTTCAATTTGGGTTTTTTTCCAAAAGTGACTGGCGCATTGTAACATTTTTCAAGGTGGAAAAACGATGTTATCTTCAACATTCTTGATCAGATTGATCTCAATAATGTGATTTTGAAATGTAGGGTCAATTGAAATTCCAGCAACAGTCCCTTTAAGGCTAAATTCCGCATAGACCTGTGACAGTGTAGGCGTGATCGTTGTATAATTAATGATGTTTTTAAAGAACCTCTGTACAAGGAAGTATCGTGGATTCATGCAGTGTTTGATATGCAATATAATCATCAACATTCACACACACAACACATTTTTCATATTTTTCATTGGAGAATAAAAACTGTAAAATGGTGGGATCCTGGGAGCAGACACTTGCAGACAATTAAATTATATAAATATCATCTTTAGATATATAATATCATGCGATTAATTATAAATCATTGGTTGGCAATAAATAATGGCTAATTATTTCATTTTGCACAATACGTCCACATGAAACATGATACATGTATTAAATTAATCTTTAAATGTGTTATAACTCCCCCCCCCCCTATACCTCCTGCACTGCCTTCCATGAAATTTATGAATTATTGAAAAAAGTGGTTTAATAAAAAAGATAAGAGGACTACTCCAAGAGCACTGAAGTTAATATTATTAAACATGGAAATATGTTCTGTGCTGTAAAAATGTAATATTCAGTTTTTAACTTTCATAACAGAGAAGCGCAATTATTTTTACTTTTCGAGTTGTATTGTGCTCTTTCTCAGGTCAAACATTGGGGGCGACATATGGACAGTTATATATATTTTTATCATGTGGTCACAAAAATATCAGAAACGTAACAAAATCCAACTTTAGAATCTCTTAAACCAAAAAGACTTCAGAATGTTAAGAAACTATATAACCAGACCAGGGTTACCAAGGTGGACCACATTATCAGAAAGATTAAGATTATTTTAAATAATTACCGTGGGTCTGGCAGTTGCTAGGTTGGGTGCAGGTAGCATCTTGATTGCATTGGAGGGTCCAAAATCCGTAGAACCACTGGAGTAGTTTGGTCGTGGAGGCCCTTGAGGAGCCCTTGGAGCTTGGGGAGCCTGAGGCGCTCCATAGGAGGGACGAGGAGCTCCATAGCTTGGTCTGGGTGCTCCGTTGCCTTTGTTTTTTGGTCCCTTGTTGAAGAGTCCATCCAATGATAAGCTTGGGAGTTGGAATCCCTTGTTTTGCCCCTTACCCCTAGATACTCCATTTTTAAACAAGAAAATAAAAAATATCAAGAGAAAGAAAACAGTTGGAAAACTTTTTTTTGTAAATCTTGGTAAAATATAAAAAATGTGGAAGGTTAAGGGTAAAAGCCTAGATTAAGAATTGCTAAAAAATTATATATGTTTAATTTAGGCGTCACATGTCTATGAATATGTTTATTTCCGTAAAATTCTGTGGAATTTTGAATTGTTTAGATATCAAAAATTTATTTGTATTTGTGTTTAAACGCTTTTGAACACATTTCATTCTCTACTGCACCATTAAAATACTATGTATACTTTACGTTGCGCGGTAAATTTGTACATGTTCAATGATTCTGTACATGTTTAATGTGAAGTGAGTCCTATAATAGTGGCTATGTACATATGGACCATATAGGTGAACATTTACAAAAGATTCTGCCAATTTGAACAGATTCATGATAGCTGCAGTACACAAATCCGAACAGATCAATTATAATAATCTGTACATATACATTATACACATAATGAATATATGTACATGCACAAACAAATTTAATTTGTACGTATATGTACGTACTAATTACAATACAGTTAATCTATGCATGTCAATATGGTTGGTGTAAATAGTCTGTATAATGTAGTGTGTACACGTGTACAAAAATGTATGTATGTAAAAATGTGTGTATATATATATGAGTATATGTATGAAGTATAGAAAAATCATTAAAGACTTCCCGGCCCTTCGTGTGCGGTAGTTTGAGTAGGTCTTGTCTAAACTCTAAAGCAGCAATACAGTCTTTAATATGAGCAGCACGCTACACCGATATATAATGTTTATATTACTACCGGTATTCGCTCTAAGCCATCAAAAGAAACCCTAACATTTTATTGTTTATTAGCGGAAGTGCCCGGCATTGCCCGTGGTATAGGTTAAAAAACTATTTTTGAAGAAAACATTTAGATTTTTTAGCCTATGTTACCTCCAGGGTACCCAAAAACATGTTCGCCAATTCGTTTAGCCGTTTGGCCAGCTATAGCTAACATAAATATTTATATATATATATGAAAAAAGAGCTTTGTTGTATACAGATTATGAACACAATGCTAGATACAGATATTTGTACAATATTCCTGACATTCTGTTAACTATTTACAACAAAATCTTCATAATATTCGATATTATGATACAATTTTAGGAGTTTCTATCATAGGCTTATTAAAGTGAAGATTTGATAATTACAATAGTTTCGAAGTATCTGTTTGAACCTATTTTTACAGCCGCGGGCAGCTATAATTTAGACAAATCTATATCATATTTCTAGGTTTTCGCTGGCCAATGTATCATCAATTGAGGGTTTTACAGAAATATAAATTATCTGTAATAACAGAGATGACCCCATAACAGATAAAATTAAATATCAATTCTTTTAATGGATTTGAGTAAGAAATAATAACATTTAAATTAGACAAAAAATATGTTTCCAAATCGGAATTAAAAATCAAATATGTATATATGTAATCCGATGTTGAAAATAATTTTTTCTAAGAACTGCAAATTATTAATTTAGTTGACGATGATAGATTGATAATATAAATGTACAGTTTTATGGTGGATGGCCAAACTAACACTTTATGCAATTTACAACCTACTCTGATATATAATTACCCGTGGGCCGTGGGTATATAATTAGAATGATAACACAACTGTACATTTTTAATTCAGGGCCGGGAAATTAAGAGAGCTTACGACAAACAAAATCAAGTTTGATTTTTGTTATTTAAAAAGTTTTGAAAACATTGAGCTTAATCTAGAAAAAACATTCATCACGAAATAGAATGTGTTTAATTATAATTTAAAACCGTGGAGTAAGAAGAACCAAATTGAAATTTGTGCAAAAAAAAGGCGAAAATAGCTAAAACGCTTGAACGAAAATTTGGTGTTGCAGATTACGTCTGAGCCTTATATATGTAAGTTTTATGAAAAATTTAGCTAAGAAAAAATGTCAACATTAATCATTTTCACTTTAAACAGAGAAATCCGCAAAACTATTAGTTACTTTGATTTGGTGAAATTGTTACCAGCAACGGGTTGTAGAGTACTCTAGTTATCCTACTTATCAAACCCTAATCTGATATTTTAAACTTAATACCACGTAATTGAAAATGCAATTTAATTTAAAGTTAGAAAAAATCTATTAAAAACAATCCTAATAAAAGACAACTGGTCACCTTCTCAAATCTTCATAGAGTTTCTTTAATGAACCATTTGTTTAATCTCAATTATTAGAGCATCAAATAAATAGATAAGGGGGCTAACGTATATTAATAATGCAATGATTTTTGGTTGTGTTATGTTGTTAATTGTTATATATGTTAATTCAGTTTGAGGTTTAAAATACTAAAATGAGTTTAAAATGAAGAAGAAAGAATGAAACACAAGAAATATAGAAGTCTCAAAAAGTGTACACTGATATTATATAGAAATTTAAAAATACTGTAAAATTTAATTAAAATAAATTATTAAAGTTAAAAGTTTAAAATGAGATCTTTAATGTATCGCAAGTAATTACAATCGATCATGACTTATAGATCCATATCTTGTATTCTTTAAACTGTTTATTTTCATGTGCGGTTTATCTGCACGAGAGTGATTTGCGGATTTCTTGCATATCAGAATAAATGGATAAATTAATAGAATTAAACGCTTTTCGAGACAGAAAAACAAAAGTTAATCTAACATTTTTGATCAGATTAAGGTATAAGCTGTACGTTTCTTAATCAGGGAAGTTCCTCTATAATGAATTTAAATGAATTTTGTCGTCTGCTAAAATGTAGTCTTTTACAGGAACATTTAAAGGTTTTGCACTGAAAAGACAAAAGAATTGAATCTGTGCAATGAACTCAGATTTTCATGTCCTTATGTTTTTGCAACCGAATTTCTTAGACAATTTTTTATTTCAAACTTTAAAGTCTGTTTTGAAATATCAAAGATTTACACCATAAAGTAAAGATATAGAGATTAGCAATTTTTAGCTTGTGGCAATCTTTATGTTTAAAAACAAAAATGATAAATAAATATCATAGAAAGGAGGTAATTCCCAACATTCGTCTCATAAATTGTAGAACGCAGGTAAAACTGTACTTCAGATAGGCTTGGTCATATTTTTCTCAAGAAATTTGAAAATTATAAATTTTATTTTAATGAAGTTCAACCTAGAATCATTCGGAGGCCCATAGCTGTTGCTAGGAGGTCCATAGCTGTTACTCGGAGGCCCATAACTGTTGCTCGGAGCTCCATAACTACTGCTCTGAGAATTTCCCTTGCCTCCGCCAAAAATCCCTCCGAAAATGCTTTGGATGAGCCCCAGTTTCCAGTTTATTATCTCCCCAATGGTTCGTTTGCTCCTCCGATGCTCCTTACCTCCTCTCATCCTAGAACTTGATTCAGCATATCCTAGAACTAGGACTAGGAGAACAACGTGGCGAACTTGAATCTTCATGGTTCTAGGAAGCTATGTACTAACTTTGACTACTAGCTAACTAAATATAAAAAACTTAAGTTCAGTTCAAGTTCATACCGGGGGGGTATATCACTACACGCTAAGCGGATTAACAGGTATATGTGTGTACACGCTGTGATGTATTGAACTTGACTGTCATAGGCTAAGGATGCGCTCAAACTTGGGGGTGCACGCGCGAAGATGTTCTTGTGTTGCTCATCAAACACACACATGCATGAACGGACAAACATGCACACAGGTGTTCGGGGTTTGACCTTACACGGACGGTTTGAGATTCTCCAGGGGGGGAATCTTCGTCAACAATAGAAATATTTAACCCCGGGGCGGGGAGGAGACACATTTTGTTGTCCTATCAATGGGAATATTAAATGCAAATTTAACGGATAAATCATAGCTTTCAACTTATTATTCAACATTGCTTTAAGTGAAATATAATATTCAGAGTTTAGACTTCAGTAGATATTAAAAGAAACAGCTTATACCATATTTTCCAGGATCTATTAGAAAAAAAATTGCAAGAGAGTAATTTAAAAATTAAATTAAATACTTTTTTTAGTGTTCATTGTTAATACATTTTCGTTCTTCGCAACTTGAATAAAAAATTACAAAAATCTTAAATTATGATGATGTTTTGAATGAAATCATTAAAATTGTGAGTGTCATGACCGAATATTAATGACGACGGACACGACCACTTTATTAATGATCTCGAGTTTATTTGAACCCTCTGTATGTGATTAATGTGAGGAACTAAGGAGTGGTGTATATTTATAAATACCTCGGTGTGGGATGGGAAGGAAGAGATAAAAGGGGAAAACTTGGAGACGTCAAGGTCACTTTTTTCTGGAGGTCAAATTCATGTTTGCGGAGCCAAACTTTGAAACAGGAAAGAAAGAAATCAAAGCTGTGCGAGAGCGACCAGTTCAAATTTAATGTTGGAACAGAAAACTATTTCATTTCTTCGGAAGACATCTTGAAAATTCCCCAAAAATATGTTCCGCACTTTGTATACTTATAAGCATACTTTCAACCATTTTCATCAATGCTACCTCTGGGTCTTTTAAATTTGAATCATTGAAATCTTTTTTTGTTTGTTTATTCTACATGCGATCACGGTTACAAATGGTTAAAATAGTAATAATATTTGAGTTTTAACGATATTTCCAATTCATTAATGTTTTATAAAATCGAATAAAAATATTTTGTCATTTGAATATTTTTCATTTCGTCAATCTTTTTATAATTTGTTCAGAATTAAGAAATGATATGATTAAACAGTCCAAAACTTTTTTCAGTGAAATTTATGAAAGTTCAATGTCGAAACCTTTTTTTAAAAATGAAAATGTTTCTTTGTCAAATTTTTAGAATGAAAAGGTGGGGATGACAGGTCTTTAGAAAAGGTTGATTGTGATATTTTAAACCAATCAGGGGAACTCAATCCTATCAAAATTTCCCAACAAAGATATTCTATATCTGGTTTGATATCTTGAGGCGATAAGACCTGAGAATTGGTAGAATTAGGAAAATCCTAATTGCTTCACAGGTTTTACACTCCACAAATTCTAATTTTAGAACTCTCATATCTTTGCAAGCTGATTTTGATGGAGCGCTTGAGCCAAATTAAACATATTCTTCAAATGTTTATTAAAATTTGAAGACTTGTGCTACCAAGTTGAATTTGGCTGAACGGTGCGCTACAAAAAATTTGCCATTTCAAATTATGAATAAAGTAAGACAAAATTTAAAATATCTATGATTTAAACTACACCATTATGATAAGGGATATACATTCAGAGTTTAAAGTAAGAATTTAAATATCTATGGTTTAAACTACACCATCATGATAAGGGATATACATTCAGAGTTTAAAATAAGAATTTAAATTATTAGATTTAAATCTTTTAAGTTTACAGTAATAACTGCTCTGTTTAAACTACACCATCATGTTAGGGAGTATACATTCAGAGTTTAAAATAAGAATTTAAATTATTAGATTTAAATCAAGTTTACAGTAATAACTGCTCTGTTTAAACTACACCATCATGTTAGGGAATATACATTCAGAGTTTAAAGTAAGAATTTAAATATCTATGGTTTAAACTACACCATTATGTTAGGGAATATACATTCAGAGTTTAAAATAAGAATTTAAATTATTAGATTTAAATCAAGTTTACAGTAATAACTGCTCTTTTTAAACAGCCATTGAAAATAATTTTTTTTCAATTTCTAATATGTACTAATCAAATTTGTTTTCTCATACTAGAGGAGCTACAAGGTCACAAAGTCTGACCAATGATGTCGCATAAATTTTACCTTTTCTCTGTGTGTAGTTTTTAATGCAAATTGTGTCTAAAATTACCTGAAATAAACACTATTAAAGGTAGAACACCGGCGTTAGCTTCCACAATATTGATAAGATTAAGGTTTTAATTAAGGGCACTCTAGTGAATTTTGAATCCCCCGTTTTTACTTGAACTTTCATGGACAGTCTCTTTAAAACATTTTTGAATGCCGCTGAGAAATTTATAACTGCAAATCTTAGAGTCTTTGTCACAAACTCTGATTTTATAATTCCTATATCTTTGCAGTCCAATCTTGTAGACATTTGACATTTCAAACTTTGACTTCTGTTAGATCAAATAATAATATAAGTTTGAAATATTAAAGGTTTACGACATAGGGTTCAAAAGATTAAGGATTATAAAATCAGAATTTGTGGCAAGGACTCAATTCCTTTGAAAAATATGAAAGTATCTAAAGTTTCTTACGGATGAAGAATACGAAAATTTATAAATCGAGATTAAAAAGAAATATTCAAAATCATATATTCAAAATATTTTATAATAATGTTATTAGGAAAATACAAAATTAAACTTATTACGATTAAATGTCTAAATTTTTTCTTTGAAAATTTTATGAATTTGAAATAGCCTGTACAAAAAACTAAAATTGTCAACATTTTAGAATCCCAATTTAAATAAAATAAAGTGATACAATATATATTTATTGCCGATAACTGTTAATAATATTATTTAGGTTCCCACGCTTCTTCATGACGTATACTAAACTGTCTTTGTCAAAGGACACCGTAACTTTACAAGACTAGGTTACATTAATATATTAAATTAACTCACTCACTATGCAGTGTCGAGATCATTACATTAACTCACTCACAATGTAGTGTCAAGATCATTACATTAACTCACTCACAATGTAGTGTCAAGATCATTACATTAACTCACTCACTATGTATACGTCAAGATCATTACATTAACTCACTCACAATGTAGTGTCAAGATCATTACATGAACTCACTCACTTAGTAGTGTCAAAATCATAACATAAGCTCACTCACTATGTAGTGTCAAGATCATTACATGAACTCACTCACTATGTAGTGTCAAGATCATTACATGAACTTACTCACTAAATGTAGTGTTCAAAAATACGGATAAAAAACGTAAGTCCTACAGACTTTACGGAAAACCAGTCTATAAGGAACATTTCTGAAAACTTTCTAGACAAAAATTGAAATGTCGTGTAATAATTTTTTATTTTGCGACAAAAACTTTTATTTTTATATAGATTGTGTAAATCTATTTTTTTGGCTTTACTTATTTAGATAAAATTATTTTTTTATTTTTGGTTTCTCCAAACATTGCGCATTTGCTGCTCTAGAAACGATGGTAAAATTAACAGAATCTAACACTTTATAAGCTCGATAAAAGACGTTATCTTCGCATTATTTATTAGATCAAGATTTCAAGGGTATCGTTGTTAATCTGACATGCATGCCCTACTTAATGCTTATTGGCCACTTGTTTTACTCATTGATCCTGGGCCCAGACTACAACATCTCTCTTTGTACTTCCCCTGGGTGAATCCTGGCTACGGGCCTTGGTGCAATTATCATATTTACTTATAGTAAACAATAATCTAGCACTTTTGCATTGTGTATGGGGTAGAGAGGGTGCAATTATCATATTTACTTATAGTAAACAATAATCTAGCACTTTTGCATTGTGTATGGGGGTAGAGAGGGTGCAATTATCATATTAACTTATAGAAAACAATAATCTAGCACTTTCGCATTGTGTATGGGGTATAGAGAGGGTGCAATTATCATATTTACTAATAGAATACTAATATAGCACTTTTGCATTGTGTATGGAGTAGAGAGGGTGCAATTATCATATTTACTTATAGTAAACAATAATCTAGCACTTTCGCATTGTGTATGGGGGTAGAGAGGGTGCAATTATCATATTTACTTATAGAAAACAATAATCTAGCACTTTTGCATTGTGTATGGGGGTAGAGAGGGTGCAATTATCATATTAAATTAATACCCCGTGTAAGTTTTCGTCTTATTTGGTCAATTTGCATAAAATTATACACCAATGGTTCATCCCAGGGTTCAAGGCGAGTACATGTGGGGTCACACCCTTCTAAACTTAAAGCCACGCCTTTATATAGCATACATACATAATTATATATCTATTCTTATATATAGTATGAACCGGTAAAAACAGAAAGCTGTGGAATAGGATGACGACATTAAGGCAATCATTAAGTGTTTTTGATGTTGTTAAAAAGAAAATAGTTTTACTAGTAACTTATTACTTAACTTTTTAAGTGAAATGGGTCTGTTTACACTTCTCAATTGCTTTGTTAATGTTTAAAGTCATAACTTGTCTCTAAAAGTCGTCTTTCTATTCCAGAGTTTTATGGTTATCGCCGTGTATAGTGTATAAATAATACCGTTGTTTGTTTTTTGTTTAATATATTATATTTCTTACAAGATGTCAGTTAAGCATTTTAGCGGTTTATTAAAATTATTTGATTAATAAACTTATGATAATGATAATAATAGTCCTAATAGTATTAATATATAATAATAAAATATATTTAGACCAAAGTAGATGAAGTATTACAGATAAATATAATGCTTAATTTGAATAAAAATGTTGACACATAATTGATGTTTGTCATTTAATTAGTTTTTTTATTTTCAATATTTCCTTATATTTATAAATTTTTTATTATATATTTATAAAAATAAATTTAATAATAAATAAGATTTAATTCATTACTTTCCTTAATGTGATCAATATGTTTGAGCTAGAAATTGGGTTCAGGATTAAGGTTAAGGATGCCCTCTCCGAGCTACGACCAGAGTTGGAAACTTTTGAATAGTTTTTATAAGCTCATTGATCAATAGCGATCATTAATCTCAAGTAAGATATCAGTAGACAAGCTGATTAATTTTAGAATTAATAATTTATAGTTTAGATCAAAATGTCATTTATTTTAAAATACGAGTTAAGCAGTGAATCTCTAAACTCAACGGTAAAATTAGGGGGGGGGGTTTCCCCCACTCTTTTCTACTCATTAAAAAACTGATATTTACAAAAAGTAAAATTATCGATTTTTCTTAGATCAACTCAAAATTCCAAGACTAGATTAGTCATAATTAAAAATATTTTTAGATTACAACNCCCCCCCACACAACATTTCCAAGTTTCGCTGAACTCCTTTTTGTTTTAAAGTTTCCTGCTCAAGTCTTTTTCTCTGTGCGCCATCTATCTCGTTGTTGACGGGAAACCAAGTATGTGTCAGGCTACACACATGACCTTGCTTATCTATATCTATCTATCCTTCTATCCTAATCTATCTATCCATCCTACTATCCTAATCTATCTGTCTATCCATCTATCCTAATCTATCTATCTATTCTTCTATCCTGATCTATATATCTATCCTTCTATCCTAATCTATCTGTCTATCCTTCTATCCTAATCTATCTATCCATCCTACTATCCTAATCTATCTAGCTATCCTTCTATCCTAATCTATCTAGCTATCCTTCTATCCTAATCTATCTGTCTATCATTCTTTCCTAATCTATATATATCTATCCTTCTATCCTAATATATCTAGCTATCCTTCTATCCTAATCTATCTAGCTATCCTTCTATCCTAATCTATCTGTCTATCATTCTTTCCTAATCTATCTATCAATCCTTCTATCCTAATCTATCTAGCTATCCTTCTATCCTAATCTATCTAGGTATCCTTCTATCCTAATCTATCTTTCTATCCTTCTATCCTAATCTATCTAGCTATCCTTCTATCCTAATCTATCTAGGTATCCTTCTATCCTAATATATCTTTCTATCCTTCAATCCTAATATATCTAGCTATCCTTTTATCCTAATATATCTATCTATCCTTTATCCTAATCTATCTAGCTTTCCTTCTAATCCTAATCTATCTAGCTATCCTTCTATCCTAATCTATCTAGCTATCCTTCTATCCTAATCTATCTAGCTATCCTTCTATCCTAATCTATCTATCTATCCTTCTATCCTAATATATCTAGCTATCCTTCTATCCTAATCTATTTATCTATCCTTCTATTGTAATTTATCTGTCTATCCTTCTATCCTAATCTATCTATCCATCCTACTATCCTAATCTATCTTTCTATCCTTCTATTCTAATCTATTTACCTATCCTTCTATCCTAATCTATCTATCTATCCTTCTATTCTAATCTATCTAGCTATCCTTCTATCCTAATCTTTCTTTCCATCCTTCTATTCTAATCTATCTAGCTATCCTTCTATCCTAATTTATCTGTCTATCCTTCTATCCTAATCTATCTATCTATCCTTCTATCCTAATCTATCTATCTATCCTTCTATCCTAACCTCTCTATCTATCCTTCTATCCTAATCTATCTATTTATTCCTCTACCCCCGCCATCCTCCTACTCACCTATCTCTCTGATTGTCATCCTTCCAAAATTACTGTGTCTAGTGTCTAGACCCTTTGTAAATGAATTTAAAACTTAAGAAAATATTTTCTTTTTTATATTTTTAATCTAAAAACTTCTTGCATAAGATCCAAGCTCTATTCATTAAATTCAAACTGAAGTTTATAGATTGTAAACATTAAGATTTCTATGCTTCTTGCATTTAACAGATCTTAAAGTGTATTTTTAAAGCATATAGTACATAGTAAAGTAGTAGAAAATATATTTATAGTTTATTTTACATTTTGAAGAAAATGCGAATGAAGGAAAGCTACTTTTGATCATAACAGTAGGAAATAGATAGATGAACAGGTAGATAGTTTGTAGATAGATAAATGGGTAGGGAGGTTGGTAGGTATAGAAGGTAGTGATAGTTAGATATTTATAAAGTTAGGCAGATAGATATGTAGGCATATACGTAGATAGTTTGGAAGATAGGTAGATAGACAGGCAGATATGGATATATTAACCGACAGAAAATGAAGATTCTTCCTGTAAATGACCTTGGGCACCACACCTGGTTCCTTGTAGCTCAGGGTACATATACTAGCACAGAAACATGTACTCAGGGTACACATACTAGCACAGGAACATTTATTCAGGGTACAGATACTAGCACAGAAATATATACTCAGGGTACAGATACTAGCACAGAAATATGTACTCAGGGTACAGATACTAGCACAGAAACATGTACTCAGGGTACACATACTAGCACAGAAACATGTTCTCAGGGTACATATACTAGCACAGGAACATTTATTCAGGGTACAGATACTAGCACAGAAATATGTACTCAGGGTACATATAATTGCACAGAAACATGTACTCAGGGTACATATACTAGCACAGAAATATGTACTCAGGGTACAGATAACAGCACAGAAATATGTACTCAGGGTACATATACTAGCACAGAAACATGTACTCAGGGTACATATACTAGCACGGAAACATGTACTCAGGGTACACATACTAGCACAGAAACATGTACTATGGGTACAGATACTAGCACAGGCACATTTATTCAGGGTACACATACTAGCAAAGAAACATGTACTCAGGGTACACATACTAGCACAGAAACATGTATTATGGGTACATCTACCACAGAAACATGTTCTCAGGGTACACATACTAGCACAGAAACATGTACTCAGGGTACATGTACTAACACAGGAACATTTATTCAGGGTACCCGGTACACATACTAGCACAGGAACATTTATTCAGGTTACATATACTAGCACAGATTGAGAAATGGTTTTTTCTTTCAACTAATGATGGAAGATTATTCATATTGATTTGACCAGAGGGGACCAGAGGGGACCAGAGGGGACCAGAGGTAAATCCGGGTTGGAAATATAGGTAGACATTGTACAGACAGTGAGACCCAAAAAACTATGGAATAGGAAGACGACTGTTTGGCAAGGTGTATTTTATTTATTAACGCATTACGCTGTTCGCGTAATTTCAAGTGACATTCCATACAATGTCCGATTCACAACGGTACCCTTAAAACCTTTATCTGAGAACACATGTAAAAGATATTGTCGTTTTACTAGGTTTTACAGCGTTTACTTCTGATTAATCCTTTGTGTTTTCCTACAGTAGAAATGCGCAAGTCACTCTTGTGAAGAAACAATAATTTAGAAAAAAGAAGTTTTTAAAATTATCAAAAATTGTATTCTCATTCATACTTGATCAAACGAAGTTTTTAAAGGGTACCGTTGTGAATCAGAAATTGCGATATTTGCATGGACGGTCGTTTAAAATTACGCTTCCAGTCTGACATCTGTCTTCCAATTCCACAGTTTGGGAAACCTTTTTACAAACAGAGATTTTTGCATCACAATCATATTCAAGCAAAATGTTAACCGAAGGTGGTTTTCTCGTTTAAAACGTGCTTTCAGTGTAATCCATCCAACAAACCATCTTCCGTTGTAGATTAAAGCAGAAGCGTGAGTACAAAAGTAAACATAAATCTTGTAAACTAATCAATCCTTCTTAAACTAAGAAATCTGAAGTTTAATACAACTCATGCAATGACATTGCAAATTGCAATCATGTAACAGTTGCAATGTGTCTAAATGTAATTAAACAATTTGAACAAGCTATACTTACACCCTCATTCATGACAATAACATTTATACGTTAATGCACTGCCAAATGTAAATTAATTTTAGAATTAGTTTTTTTCTGTCTATATTGTTTAAAGATACATTACACATCTCAATGAAAATACCTGCACCCTCAATAATATTATTCTGAATCAGATTCAACTTTAAAACTTGAACCGACCGTTAATCTCTTTTTTTAAAGAGATAAATTTGAATTATTTCTCCAAAGATTTTTTTTTATTTGTTACCATATAACTTTATATTGTAAATGTTTGCTCATTTTCGTACTTTTACCTAGTAAGTTCAGAAAGCAAAGGGGCCCAATTTTAGATTTTTACCTAGTAAGTTCATTCAGCAAGCAAATGAGCCCAATTTCAGATTTTTACCTAGTAAGTTCAGCAAGCTAAGGGGTCTAATTTCAGATTTTTACTGATAACGATGATTTGTAAAAATGTGGCGTCTGACCCTTCTTGCAGAAACATTTTGCCCATTGTACTTTTTATTGTTTATTGAGACCTCGACGCTAGGCCTAAACCAAACAGAACATAAATATAAATGTATATACATTATATATATATATATATATATATATATATATGTATATGTGTGTGATGATCAAACATCTACTCTAGGGTCAAGTGCTGGTATAGGATGGGGAGGGTTAATCTTATACTTTTTGTTTTCCTTTTTTTGAAAAAAGAAGACATGGAAGATGAGAAGAAATGAAGTTTATAGTAAGAAGGTTCTAGAATTACTAGAAAGGAAAATCAGATTAGAATTATTCACGAATTAAAAGATAAATCGGTTGGCTGGTCTCATAGTCCGCTAGACAGCATTAACCTTGTACACCCACCTTCCCCTCATCTAAACCTACCTCTCTCTCCTTTTCCTACCACCCCCCCCTTCCCCTTCATCCAAACACCCTTCCTCCCCTCACCCTTCCCTCCCCCCTCAAACTACCCCCTTCCTACCCCTTTCTTCTGCCTCCAGTCCCTTACCCTTCCACTCTCTTATTCCCTCTTCCCTCAGCTTTCTTCCCTTCCTTAATCATCAAACGTCTTCGCTTTGACTTGTAACGTTTTTGAAGCTTTCCTTCAACTTTGACAAGAAGCTTTATTTTTGCAGTTTCAAACTAAAATCACCCTCCCCTCCCCTGATACCCTCACCCATTTCTTCAGCTCCCCTTCCCTCCTTACACCTCCATATAAGTAAGTGGCCAGGTGTCAGGTTTGACCCTAGGCAAGTGATACCTCAAACCTTAATATAGAGTTTAGATAATTTAGTATAAATAAGGGATGATATACTGCAGCTAGTGCCCTGGGTGCTGATTGGGTAAATTTTATAAGTAGATGCGTAACATTGCGTATATTTTTGCAACCAAATAAATACAATATCGTTAGGGATTGGGGGTCCAATATATAAATAAAATATATAAATTTAGCTTTTTTGTCAGGGTGTTTGCCTGTTTGTTTGTGTCCAATAAACGTCAAAACGGCTGAACCGATCGGCCAAAATTTTTTTGGGGACCTCACGTGACCCCAGGGAAGGTTCATGAATGATCAAAATTCTAAAAATTTGTTTTTTAAAAGTTTTTTTATTTTGTAAAATTTTGAAAGTGCGCAAAAAAATATTATGAAATCCGCAAACTATTTTTGTTTTTGTTTTATACTGTACAAAGAGAAGATGCTCACAGATAAAGCTACAATTAAAAGTTGAAATAGAAGATGGGCGCGAAGCGCCCTAAAGGCCTAGTATAAATAAAAAAGACTAAATTTGAAAAATAAAATGTTGAATACAAAAATGAAAAAAAATCATTTTTGAAAATAGTCAAGATTTTATTATCAAATTATTGAAAGAAGTCTTGCTTTATAAAAAATACTTATTATCAGGAAATAATTAATTAACATTCACAATTGAATTATTTCTAAAAAAAGAAATGGAATTATGATGTTTGCGAAATCATCGTAATCATAAAGTTATGAACAAAGAGAATAGAAAAGTTTAGAGTGGAATTAAGTAGAAAAAAGTGTAAACCCGCCATTTTTGTACTGTTTCTATACTGCAGGTGTACTAGACACATTTGTGCAATATAACCTTTTGTGACCTACTCCTGGAACATTTTTTACAGACATTTTTTTTAACAATCTAATTTCTCTAAATTAATTCTCTGACAACCTGTCATGCATAATCCGGAGTTAATTTCATCCACAGTTTTACTTTAAATTTCGGAGTTAATTTCAGCATGTACTTTATAAAAGAAACAATTGTAAATTGTAAAAAGGAATTATAAACTTTATTATTGTAATGCACTGCGGTATATTTTTTTAACATAAATTGTAAACTTTAAGCTTCTTTTCAGGCTCAAATGGATTGAACAAATTCATACCGAGGGATATGCTTATTTCCCCTTTATTTAAATCTCTGTTCTGTGGTTCTGAATGTATCAATTATAACTCAACAGCAATGCACTTGATTACAACACTTTTTTTAGGCAAGTTAGGCCCATGCAACTGCAAATCTATGCTGTTTTATAATTTTTGGTATCAATGTACTATCTTAAATTTTAATAACGTTTTCAATGGTTGTATAGAATGCTTATTGTTTCTGATATTATTGGAATCTAAAAGAAGCAATTATGCATTGAAAGTTCAGTGCAAGAAGGTTGTCATTTGCAATAGATTTTACTTTAAAAACTTGACAAAATGTCTGAAATTACGATAGAAATATGACTCACTGGTAATTAAAAAAAATATTTTAGATAATTCACTACTATTGCTATTGATACGGTAATATTCAGCTCGGTGATGCACAATCTTAAGTATTATTCATCTGTTAAATCTATAACAAAAGACACTGGAAAATATCTTTTGTCATGCAACAAGACAAAATTGCAACTTACCGAAATAATGTAATAAATAATTTTACTATATCTTGTTACCCTTTTTTATGATGATCTATATAGTTTAATAATTTTCAGCTTTATCACTATACCTAAGTATAGTTATTTACAGAGATACTCTGAATATGGTTGTGTTAATTATTAATCGCTAGAGCATAGATTCAGAGAGGTTTCAGCAGAGATTACAGATTGCTGTTGGGATAATTTCGGAATTTGGTAAAGATACGATAAGAGATTTTTCTTTGCTTAATTTTTGAATTAAAAAGTTTTTGCAAAAATAGAAAAAGAAATAATTCGCACACTTCACATTAGTCTTAACTCTCAAGGCTGCTAGCGTTGCACAAAATAAAACTTTTATAATCAATGTCATTCATGTAGAATTAGGCTGTTGGTATAATAATTCAAATACTGCACAGTCAGAGAACTTGATAACTTTGTTCAATAAAATATGCGAAATCATCCAACATGGTGAACTTAGAAAACTACTCTCTCGTTTTCAGCATTTTCTCAATACAGCAGTCGAGATATGTTAATTGGGATAAAGGAAAAGAATTCGAAAGAAGGAGCAAAAAGGAGAAAAAAGGAAAAAGAAGGAAAGGAAGAAGAAGAAAGAAGGAGAAAGAAGGAGAAAGAAGGAGAAATAAGAAGCAAGAAGGAGAAAGAAGGAGAAATAAGGAGAAAGAAGGAGAAAGAAGGAGAAAGAAGGAGAAAGAAGGAGAAATAAGAAGAAAGAAGGAGAAAGAAGGAGAAAGAAGTAAAAAGAAGGAGAAAGAAGGAGAAAGAAGGAGAAAGAAGAATAAAAAAGAAGAAAGAATGAAAAAAAGGAGAAAGAAGGAGAAAGAAGGAGAAAGAAGGAGAAAGAAGCAGAAAGAAGCAGAAAGTAGCAGAAAGAAGGAGAAAGAAGGAGAAAGAAGGAGAAAGAATGAAAAGAAGGAAAAAGAAGCAGAAAGAAGCAGAAAGAAGGAAAACTAAGGAGAAAGAAGAAGAAAGAATGAGAATAAAGGAGAAAAAAGGAGAAAGAAAGAGAAAGAAGGAGAAAGAAGGAGAAAGTAGGAGAAAAAAGGATAAAGAAGGAGAATGAAGGAGAAAGAAGGAGAAAGAAGGAGAACTAAGGAGAAAGAAAGAGAAAGAAGGAGAAAGAAGGAGAAAGAAGGTGAAAGAAGGAGAAAGAAGAAGAAAGAAAGAAAAAGAAGGAGAAAGAAAGAGAAAGAAGGAGAAAAGAAGAAGACAGAAGGAGAAAGAAGAAGAAAGAAAGAAAAAAAAGGAGAAAGAAGGAGAAAGAAGGAAAAAGAAGGAGAAAGAAGGAGAAAGAAGGAGAAAGGAGGAAAAAGAATAAGGACTAAGGAGAAAGGAGATCAAAAAGGGTCAAAGATTGGGAAAGCAGGAGAAAAAGAGAGAGAAAGAAAGAGCTGATAAACGAAGATGCAAATGAAAACTATTTCGGTAACTTGATAAACTATTAACTCCTGATTTTCGATAAAGTGGTTTTTGATATCGTGGGTTTTTCCATAAGGGAATCTTAACAATATTTGAATTTTAAATTGATTAAAGAATGTTCACTCCTCCCTCCAGCTTATAGAAAATATAGTTAGTCTCCTGAACATTTCTTTTCGAAAAAAAAAATATTTATATTTGGAAAAAGATTAAAATGCATAAAAGGAGTTTAATAAATTTCATCTTAGAGAAAATTTTAATTGGAAAGTTATAAAATAACCTTTGAATTATACAGTTGCAAAATAAATTTGCGTGACAGTGCATAACTTTCTACATTATATGTTGACAGTGCTAATGCTTTTATGTGTGCATTTGCTAGTTTGTAAGTGTAAGCTTCTTAATTAACATTCTCAGGAATCTAGAAATGTTAAGCTTTGGTTTGACACTGAATTCTACTGAATTCTACTGAAATCTACAAAAACATATATCAACCCAACGATTATTAAATTATTACTTGCAAATTTTAATTATTCGTCCCCTTTTTTGCCGATAAAAAAATTAGGATATATTTGCACAATTGTGCGCAGTAACCCCTATTGTACAGTTTTACAAACCTACGATTTTTTTTTAACCACAGACTATACAGATTTCAGAACAAGAGGGTTATTTTTTTATATTTATTCAGATTAGTGCCCCTAAATATAAAATACATGATTTAACGAAACGTGGAGCCCTGAAAAGTGTGGAATAGGAGATGACTGTTAGAAGTAAGCATGGTATTAAACAGTTCGAAAAACATAAAACACCAAAATCGTGCAGTGTTCACAGCCCTATTTCACAATAATTTGACCAAAAACAACATCAATACAACAAATAATAATTAAATCTCGTCTGTCTCTGTAATCTCTGAGCTTAACCATTATCTTGCTAAAGAATAATTTAAAAATTATGAAAAGGTTTTTGCTTGAATATTTATATTTTGAAGATGTAGAAGAAGTTGAAATGATTGATGATACCTCTAATGGTCGGGAGGGTGCTG